>NW_027510926.1:0-29884 GCF_048772815.1 Callospermophilus lateralis
AATAAGCCTGCCGTTAATACTTCTTTGTTTCTCCAATTTGAGGCCTACTGATTTTAGGTATCGATTCTTTAGGTGATTTAGAGTCATGCGAAAACACAAGCACCTCTGCAGGGCTTTGAAGAACTCATTTGACCCAAAGAATCCCTATTGTCATTTGATAGATTGCAGGAACCTAACAGAGGAAGGCAAGAGACTTCATCCACAATGAATGATATTTTTTGCCATTTTGGTTTTGGAAGCTCACGTGGGATAATTCTTAAGATCCATCAGGTGCTGAGAATCTAAGTCACAGCCACACACAGGTCCAAGAGGCTGATAAAGAGCCACAGGTGAGGCCCATTCATTTCCATTTGAAAACTGTTTTCTTCAGGCTTCACAAAGGGGTGGCCTGAGGCAAAGACCTTCCTGACATTCAGTGCAACACAACAATAAGGAAGCAAAAGGCCCAAAGCAGGGTTTCTGCACTGAGACTTTCCTGGTCACACTGATATCTGAGTTTTTTGAGATGCTCGCTATTCTCTTCAGCTATCCAGTACATGGCCATGTCACAGAGCTTGGAGGTGGTACATATTTTGGACACAAATCCATGAGCCTATTCTGGAGAGTGGCCAGAATTCAGGAAGAAAACAACAACTTAGGAAGATAGCAGGTGTTGCACATTGATAAGACAAGCTGCAGTCCATTCATATATTGGGCAGGATGAATTATGGGAAGATTTATACTAGACAGGACACATCCATTAATGCATTCTCTTTTCTAATGTCTACAACAACGGACACAGTAGGATACACAGAAAGAGAAACACTCGCCATGTCAAATGACTTACTAGAAACTGTCCACTCCAAACCAAACAAACCGCCTTTTCTATCTATTCTCAGAACATGAGACAAAACAACAAACCCACACCCACTCCCACAAAGGCACCTCCTTCCCCCAAGTACGTCTGTGACTATCCGGAGTGTCCTCTGACTGGTGGGCCATACTATGTTCCCCCGAAATGGCCTGTCTTCTCTCAGATCTTGATTCCTTGACCAACTCTGTGAAGATGTCAGGAAAAAGTGGTTAGCCACTACCTGTTTTCTCAGGAAAGGTCCATCTTCAGAGCTCTCCTGGCATTTGGCCATCCTCACATCATTAGGTACCAAGAAAACTGACTCTGTCTTTGGTAAATCCAAACAAGTGAGCCCACTGGGACTGGGACTGGGACTGCCTCTGGGTGTCTGGCTTCTTGGATACCAAGTTCAGAGAGTTCCATCACCAAGGAAATGAGGTATTTCACATTCTTTGGAACTGAATGAGGTCACTGCCTTGGCAACCACTTTGTCCTAACAGTTGCTTCCAAGGGTAACATAAGATGGAGGTTGCCAGAACTTCCTGTGACACTTTCATAAGGTAGAATGTATATCACCATTGGCACCCGGGAACAGCTCTCCACTCAGCCCTGGTTTGGTCCATCTTCTGTACAATAAGAAGAGAGAGAGGCAGATTCAGACACATCCCTTCATCCTGACCAGGTTGTTTGCCATGGAAGATGACTTTTGCTCTCTCAGGTGCTTCATACCTGCCTACAACTTCTCCAGGTACCATTTGTTCATGGACATTTGAGGTTCTCATCAGGTGGAAGGTCCCCAACTTTCCTGTATTGTAAGAACCACTCTGTCTCTGCTCTTCTGTAAAATGATTGAGGGAACAGTGTATACTTGGGGTTAAAAACAGGTTTGATTTGGATTACGAGTGATTCTGTGTGATGAATAATGGTATTGGGAACCTGCAATATTTACAAGAATATAGAGGTGAAATATAAGTAGGAAAACAGAAATCTAGGTATGATTTGAAGCCCAGAAGGGTTTTGCCCTTGATTGGGATACTTAGCTTTGAATGATGTTCTGCAAAGATGCCTCAGATAATTCCATATACAATGGCATAGGACCTTGTACATTGGATGATTGAATTTAGAAGAGAACATCCAGTCAAAAAGGGATATTCAGTAGGATTAGGAAGATAGTCGGTAGGTTTAGGAAGAAGAGTGAGTATAGGATTTGGACCAAAAGTTCTTTAGCAATAGACTTTCGGTTGTTGAGTGAATGTAAATGTCAGCACATATGAAGAGTCAGTCACTATGTTGAACTGGGGAAAATATGTAGAAAAGCAGATATCAATAGAAACATTACGAAATCAGGCAAAGTATAAAGTGAGTGATAGAATTAGACATTTTCAACAGGGTTGAGTTTGAATATATAAATTAGGAAAAAAACAAATATGTAGTCACCAATAGGATTGACAATTGACAGCATTAGGCAACCTGGACATGGATGTTTTTAGAAATCCATGTTCACTTTCCATTTAGGCTTTGGTACAATCATAAGTGTGACCTTTCCATTTTTTGTCCAGAATATTACTGTGATAAAGAGGTGACATGAGTATTTCTTTCACCATTTCTGGGAGCAATATATTGAAGATGTAAAATGAGAATCGGGGGTACAAAGAGGTGTACCCTGTTTCTAGGAACATAGAGAAAAAGCATGAATAGACCATACTGTGAATAAATAATATAAATTTTTTGAACTTTAAATAATGAATTGAACTGATATCTGAAAAATTAAAGGAAATCGTATATTGATATACAATCATTCATTCCAACCAGGTATATATGTAATGGAAATATTTGTGTTTAGGTTTATCATAAAGAGTGTGTGAGTTTTGCTTCAAAATGATTATGGAAATTCAAAATAATGTGTTTGGAAAGAAGTCTCATGAAAAGACCAGTCAAGAATACCGTGACAATACATGTGTTCTGAAGCAAGAAGTGGTTAAAGTTAAAACAAATGCTTATTAATTTGTGAACTTGTGGATGAAATGTATATCCTGTGATGTGCAAAAACTGAAGAAACAATAATGTACCAGTGTTGAATACAAATGAATGACAAATTACATATCATGTCCCATAGGATTCTACTTGCATTGATGTTAGACTGGGTCAGTTACTGTGGAATAATTAGGATTTGTATGCACCATTCACTGAAGTTAGTTTTCAGTACTAGGAAACAAATATGTATTTCAGGTGGATGAATATTTCTGATTATAATCTTGTGAAAATGGATTATAAATCCACATACATGAACATGAATGAATTTAGAGAGTGTATATTAGACACATATATTTCATATTTTGAAAAATTTGCAGAGTATATCTATATCTATATCTGTATATACACACACACACACACACACTCACAGACATTAAAAAGTACCAATATAAATGCCAATCGAAATTCATCAGTAAATATGTATCATCCACAAATGCAAAAATATTTATTTTACTGAACATGAGTGAATGTATAATGTTGTTCTACTAGGACGCTCTCCTATAGGTTGAATTTTCATTTCCAACAGCATTTAGGAGGAGTGAACTCTTCTCACAATTTGTATCTGCCAAGACAGCCACCTCACAAAAATGTACGTGTGATACCTGGTAGGATTCTATATATGCATATAAATATACATGTGTGAATAGACTACAGAAAAAGGAAACAAAAATTCACATATTTGTTAAGTTTAAAACACATGGAGAATATTTCAAATAAATTTGACTAGATTTATAACTCCTACCTTATATAATGCAAATGTCAAGTCCAACTATACAACATGTCTCCACTGAAGTACTTGTATTTCTAATGTGTTGGGTTAATTTTCTCCATTATATTAGGATGAATAGTCTGAGTCTACTAGGTATGGGTTAGTGTCAGGGATTCAGTATTTCGAATGGAAAATTGGAAAATGAATCCAATGTGTATGTAAATATATGCTGCACAAATATCCTCCCGCTCTCATCCAGAACAATGCCTTGACATTACCTTCACCCCAAGTAAGACACAATTAGAGGAGAAGAGTTACAAAATCAGTGAATACATATCTGGAATGGAAAATGCTCAGGAGTTCACAACCTTGGAGGTGGTAGAGGAGTTTCCAAAACTAAGGGACAGGGTAAACCCTCCACAAACATGGAGCTCTGCTGGCCTAAAAACTTTTTGAGAAACTGCCTCTGAGCTTCCACACTTGAAATATATGTTGTTTTCAGGAGATTTGGCTTCCTCTGTAGTGAGAACATCAAAGCTGGGTCTGCATCTATGTGACCTGTAGGACATGGTTTCTTATTTTCCAATGAACAAGATGAAGCAGTGCTGAATCCTCTCTTTGTAGGTAAACTGAGGCCACTGGGGACTAAGTGTCTCCCCGTGTGTACTGTGAAGCCATTTGGTCCTCTTCCACTTTTTGTGGTGTTTTTGCTGCTGCACTGTGAGTTTGGTATTTTTTCACGAAATACTAGGAGCTAAACTGGGACACAGTGCTGGAGGGAGTTCTGTCACGTGTGGTGGGTCAGGGTCTGCAAGAGAATGCACCAACTAGGCTCCTATCTCTCACAGCTTGCCCCATTGCCCCCTTGTCCATATCAACCTGATTCTTAATTTTCCTCTGAAAACTCTCCATATAACAAGATGCCTTTACATATAAGGGTCTGTTGGCTGCACATGTCAGTTACAAGCCATTTGGAATCCAATGGTAGATCCACATGGCCCTACCACGGATGTTTTATCAAACACCTCCCCACCACTGCTCTAGACCCACTACTCAGCAGGCTCCAAATTTCTGGCATCTCTGTTCTACACCATTTTCATGAAACTCAGTAAATCAAGGCACTGTCTGGTATACTCATGATCAGCAACAGGACATCCAATGTTTCTCCAGTGCCACCTGGTCATAGGAATTTCAAAAATTTCATGGTATTTATCTAGCCATTTTTCAAGCATGAAGTTGGAGGCACTGTGGGTTTCAGTTCATTCAGCAAACATTAAATGGTGAGGAAGCTCATTTCAATGAAATCTCTGGAGAACTCTCACAGGCATGGCTTCCCAAAGAGTGGACAAAAGGTCACATTAGGCCAGGCCCATTGAGGTCTACAATGTGAGGTCCATGTGTGTTTTGACTCTCAACTATGGCTGCCATTTCTTTAAGAATAAAATCATGTGATATCCTTGCTGAGATTCCCAGGCCTCTGTGGAAATCCACCCGGGGCCTAGGTCTCAGTTTCCAAGAGCGACTTTCATGCGTGGCCTCTTAAAATCCCAACAAAATTCATGGCAATGCTTCTCTGAGTTCAGTTCCAAAACCCAGTCTCTAAGGGGAATCACACGAGAGTTCAAGCCCACGTGGACCCAGTCATTTTTTCCAATGCCACACAAATGACCAAAATTAAAACCAAAACACTCCCACATGGCCCTCATCTTATTTCAATAGTCAATCATCTTAACCTCTGGCTGGAGGTTTCCATGAGGGGCGCAGCCCAAGACAGTGTCCAAAATCAGCTCGTTTGCCCCTCATTTGTCTAAAGTCAGGGTAGCCTGGACACCGTTTCTGTGAACCAGGAGTGAACAAATAAGCCTGCCGTTAATACTTCTGTGTTTCTCCAATTTGAGGCCTACTGATTTTAGGTATCGATTCTTTAGGTGATTTAGAGTCATGCGAAAACACAAGTACCTCTGCAGGGCTTTGAAGAACTCATTTGACCCAAAGAATCCCTATTGTCATTTGATGGAGTGCAGGAACCTAACAGAGGAAGGCAAGAGACTTCATCCACAATGAATGAAATTTTTTGCCATTTTGGTTTTGGAAGCTCACATGGGATCATTCTTAAGATCCATCAGGTGCTGAGAATCTAAGTCACAGCCACACACAGGCCCAAGAGGCTGATAAAGACACATCCCTTTCCAAAGCAATTAAGCAAAGAGCCACAGGTGAGGCCCATTCATTTCCATTTGAAAACTGTTTTCATCAGGCTTCACAAAGGGGTGGCCTGAGGCAAAGACCTTCCTGACATTCAGTGCAGCACAACAATAAGTAAGCAAAAGGCCCAAAGCAGGGTTTCTGCACTGAGACTTTCCTGGTCACACTGATATCTGAGTTTTCTGAGATGCTCGCCATTCTCTTCAGCTATCCAGTACATGGCCATGTCACAGAGCTTGGAGGTGGTACATATTTTGGACACAAATCCATGAGCCTATTCTGGAGAGTGGCCAGAATTCAGAAAGAAAACTACAACTTAGAAAGATAGCAGGTGTTGCACATCGATTAGACAAGCTGCAGTCCATTCATATATTGGGCATGGGAAGATTTATACTAGACAGGACACATCCATTAATGCATTCTCATTTCTAATGTCTACAACAACGGACACAGTGGGATACACAGAAAGAGAAACACTCGCCATGTCAAATGACTTACTAGAAACTGTCCACTCCAAACCAAACAAACCGCCTTTTCTATCTATTCTCAGAACATGAGACAAAACAACAAACCCCACACCCACTCCCACAAAGGCACCTCCTTCCCCCAAGTACGTCTGTGACTATCCGGAGTGTCCTCTGACTGGTGGGCCATACTATGTTCCCCCGAAATGGCCTGTCTTCTCTCAGATCTTGATTCCTTGACCAACTCTGTGAAGATGTCAGGAAAAAGTGGTTAGCCACTACCTGTTTTCTCAGGAAAGGTCCATCTTCAGAGCTCTCCTGGCATTTGGCCATCCTCACATCATTAGGTACCAAGAAAACTGACTCTGTCCTTGGTAAATCCAAACAAGTGAGCCCACTGGGACTGGGACTGGGACTGCCTCTGGGTGTCTGGCTTCTTGGATACCAAGTTCAGAGAGTTCCATCACCAAGGAAATGAGGTATTTCACATTCTTTGGAACTGAATGAGGTCACTGCCTTGGCAACCACTTTGTCCTAACAGTTGCTTCCAAGGGTAACATAAGATGGAGGTTGCCAGAACTTCCTGTGACACTTTCATAAGGTAGAATGTATATCACCATTGGCACCCGGGAACAGCTCTCCACTCAGCCCTGGTTTGGTCCATCTTCTGTACAATAAGAAGAGAGAGAGGCAGATTCAGACACATCCCTTCATCCTGACGAGGTTGTTTGCCATGGAAGATGACTTTTGCTCTCTCAGGTGCTTCATACCTGCCTACAACTTCTCCAGGTACCATTTGTGCATGGACATTTGAGGTTCTCATCAGGTGGAAGGTCCCCAACTTTCCTGTATTGTAAGAAACCACTCTGTCTCTGCTCTTCTGTAAAATGATTGAGGGAACAGTGTATACTTGGGGTTAAAAACAGGTTTGATTTGGATTACGAGTGATTCTGTGTGATGAATAATGGTATTGGGAACCTGCAATATTTACAAGAATATAGAGGTGAAATATAAGTAGGAAAACAGAAATCTAGGTATGATTTGAAGCCCAGAAGGGTTTTGCCCTTGATTGGGATACTTAGCTTTGAATGATGTTCTGCAAAGATGCCTCAGATAATTCCATATACAATGGCATAGGACCTTGTACATTGGATGATTGAATTTAGAAGAGAACATCCAGTCAAAAAGGGATATTCAGTAGGATTAGGAAGATAGTCGGTAGGTTTAGGAAGAAGAGTGAGTATAGGATTTGGACCAAAAGTTCTTTAGCAATAGACTTTCGGTTGTTGAGTGAATGTAAATGTCAGCACATATGAAGAGTCAGTCACTATGTTGAACTGGGGAAAATATGTAGAAAAGCAGATATCAATAGAAACATTACGAAATCAGGCAAAGTATAAAGTGAGTGATAGAATTAGACATTTTCAACAGGGTTGAGTTTGAATATATAAATTAGGAAAAAAACAAATATGTAGTCACCAATAGGATTGACAATTGACAGCATTAGGCAACCTGGACATGGATGTTTTTAGAAATCCATGTTCACTTTCCATTTAGGCTTTGGTACAATCATAAGTGTGACCTTTCCATTTTTTGTCCAGAATATTACTGTGATAAAGAGGTGACATGAGTATTTCTTTCACCATTTCTGGGAGCAATATATTGAAGATGTAAAATGAGAATCGGGGGTACAAAGAGGTGTACCCTGTTTCTAGGAACATAGAGAAAAAGCATGAATAGACCATACTGTGAATAAATAATATAAATTTTTTGAACTTTAAATAATGAATTGAACTGATATCTGAAAAATTAAAGGAAATCGTATATTGATATACAATCATTCATTCCAACCAGGTATATATGTAATGGAAATATTTGTGTTTAGGTTTATCATAAAGAGTGTGTGAGTTTTGCTTCAAAATGATTATGGAAATTCAAAATAATGTGTTTGGAAAGAAGTCTCATGAAAAGACCAGTCAAGAATACCGTGACAATACATGTGTTCTGAAGCAAGAAGTGGTTAAAGTTAAAACAAATGCTTATTAATTTGTGAACTTGTGGATGAAATGTATATCCTGTGATGTGCAAAAACTGAAGAAACAATAATGTACCAGTGTTGAATACAAATGAATGACAAATTACATATCATGTCCCATAGGATTCTACTTGCATTGATGTTAGACTGGGTCAGTTACTGTGGAATAATTAGGATTTGTATGCACCATTCACTGAAGTTAGTTTTCAGTACTAGGAAACAAATATGTATTTCAGGTGGATGAATATTTCTGATTATCCTCTTGTGAAAAGTGGATTATAAATCCACATACATGAACATGAATGAATTTAGAGAGTGTATATTAGACACATATATTTCATATTTTGAAAAATTTGCAGAGTATATCTATATCTATATCTGTATATACACACACACACACACAACACTCACAGACATTAAAAAGTACCAATATAAATGCCAATCGAAATTCATCAGTAAATATGTATCATCCACAAATGCAAAAATATTTATTTTACTGAACATGAGTGAATGTATAATGTTGTTCTACTAGGACGCTCTCCTATAGGTTGAATTTTCATTTCCAACAGCATTTAGGAGGAGTGAACTCTTCTCACAATTTGTATCTGCCAAGACAGCCACCTCACAAAAATGTACGTGTGATACCTGGTAGGATTCTATATATGCATATAAATATACATGTGTGAATAGACTACAGAAAAAGGAAACAAAAATTCACATATTTGTTAAGTTTAAAACACATGGAGAATATTTCAAATAAATTTGACTAGATTTATAACTCCTACCTTATATAATGCAAATGTCAAGTCCAACTATACAACATGTCTCCACTGAAGTACTTGTATTTCTAATGTGTTGGGTTAATTTTCTCCATTATATTAGGATGAATAGTCTGAGTCTACTAGGTATGGGTTAGTGTCAGGGATTCAGTATTTCGAATGGAAAATTGGAAAATGAATCCAATGTGTATGTAAATATATGCTGCACAAATATCCTCCCGCTCTCATCCAGAACAATGCCTTGACATTACCTTCACCCCAAGTAAGACACAATTAGAGGAGAAGAGTTACAAAATCAGTGAATACATATCTGGAATGGAAAATGCTCAGGAGTTCACAACCTTGGAGGTGGTAGAGGAGTTTCCAAAACTAAGGGACAGGGTAAACCCTCCACAAACATGGAGCTCTGCTGGCCTAAAAACTTTTTGAGAAACTGCCTCTGAGCTTCCACACTTGAAATATATGTTGTTTTCAGGAGATTTGGCTTCCTCTGTAGTGAGAACATCAAAGCTGGGTCTGCATCTATGTGACCTGTAGGACATGGTTTCTTATTTTCCAATGAACAAGATGAAGCAGTGCTGAATCCTCTCTTTGTAGGTAAACTGAGGCCACTGGGGACTAAGTGTCTCCCCGTGTGTACTGTGAAGCCATTTGGTCCTCTTCCACTTTTTGTGGTGTTTTTGCTGCTGCACTTTGAGTTTGGTATTTTTTCACGAAATACTAGGAGCTAAACTGGGACACAGTGCTGGAGGGAGTTCTGTCACGTGTGGTGGGTCAGTGTCTGCAAGAGAATGCACCAACTAGCCTCCTATCTCTCACAGCTTGCCCCATTGCCCCCTTGTCCATATCAACCTGATTCTTAATTTTCCTCTGAAAACTCTCCATATAACAAGATGCCTTTACATATAAGGGTCTGTTGGCTGCACCATGTCAGTTACAAGCCATTTGGAATCCAATGGTAGATCCACATGGCCCTACCACGGATGTTTTATCAAACACCTCCCCACCACTGCTCTAGACCCACTACTCAGCAGGCTCCAAATTTCTGGCATCTCTGTTCTACACCATTTTCATGAAACTCAGTAAATCAAGGCACTGTCTGGTATACTCATGATCAGCAACAGGACATCCAATGTTTCTCCAGTGCCACCTGGTCATAGGAATTTCAAAAATTTCATGGTATTTATCTAGCCATTTTTCAAGCATGAAGTTGGAGGCACTGTGGGTTTCAGTTCATTCAGCAAACATTAAATGGTGAGGAAGCTCATTTCAATGAAATCTCTGGAGAACTCTCACAGGCATGGCTTCCCAAAGAGTGGACAAAAGGTCACATTAGGGCAGGCCCATTGAGGTCTACAATGTGAGGTCCATGTGTGTTTTGACTCTCAACTATGGCTGCCATTTCTTTAAGAATAAAATCATGTGATATCCTTGCTGAGATTCCCAGGCCTCTGTGGAAATCCACCCGGGGCCTAGGTCTCAGTTTCCAAGAGCGACTTTCATGCGTGGCCTCTTAAAATCACAACAAAATTCATGGCAATGCTTCTCTGAGTTCAGTTCCAAAACCCAGTCTCTAAGGGGAATCACACCAGAGTTCAAGCCCACGTGGACCCAGTCATTTTTTCCAATGCCACACAAATGACCAAAATTAAAACCAAAACACTCCCACATGGCCCTCATCTTATTTCATATAGTCAATCATCTTAACCTCTGGCTGGAGGTTTCCATGAGGGGCGCAGCCAATGACAGTGTCCAAAATCAGCTCGTTTGCCCCTCATTTGTCTAAAGTCAGGGTAGCCTGGACACCGTTTCTGTGAACCAGGAGTGAACAAATAAGCCTGCCGTTAATACTTCTGTGTTTCTCCAATTTGAGGCCTACTGATTTTAGGTATCGATTCTTTAGGTGATTTAGAGTCATGTGAAAACACAAGTACCTCTGCAGGGCTTTGAAGAACTCATTTGACCCAAAGAATCCCTATTGTCATTTGATGGAGTGCAGGAACCTAACAGAGGAAGGCAAGAGACTTCATCCACAATGAATGAAATTTTTTGCCATTTTGGTTTTGGAAGCTCACATGGGATCATTCTTAAGATCCATCAGGTGCTGAGAATCTAAGTCACAGCCACACACAGGCCCAAGAGGCTGATAAAGACACATCCCTTTCCAAAGCAATTAAGCAAAGAGCCACAGGTGAGGCCCATTCATTTCCATTTGAAAACTGTTTTCATCAGGCTTCACAAAGGGGTGGCCTGAGGCAAAGACCTTCCTGACATTCAGTGCAGCACAACAATAAGTAAGCAAAAGGCCCAAAGCAGGGTTTCTGCACTGAGACTTTCCTGGTCACACTGATATCTGAGTTTTCTGAGATGCTCGCCATTCTCTTCAGCTATCCAGTACATGGCCATGTCACAGAGCTTGGAGGTGGTACATATTTTGGACACAAATCCATGAGCCTATTCTGGAGAGTGGCCAGAATTCAGAAAGAAAACTACAACTTAGAAAGATAGCAGGTGTTGCACATCGATTAGACAAGCTGCAGTCCATTCATATATTGGGCATGGGAAGATTTATACTAGACAGGACACATCCATTAATGCATTCTCATTTCTAATGTCTACAACAACGGACACAGTGGGATACACAGAAAGAGAAACACTCGCCATGTCAAATGACTTACTAGAAACTGTCCACTCCAAACCAAACAAACCGCCTTTTCTATCTATTCTCAGAACATGAGACAAAACAACAAACCCACACCCACTCCCACAAAGGCACCTCCTTCCCCCAAGTACGTCTGTGACTATCCGGAGTGTCCTCTGACTGGTGGGCCATACTATGTTCCCCCGAAATGGCCTGTCTTCTCTCAGATCTTGATTCCTTGACCAACTCTGTGAAGATGTCAGGAAAAAGTGGTTAGCCACTACCTGTTTTCTCAGGAAAGGTCCATCTTCAGAGCTCTCCTGGCATTTGGCCATCCTCACATCATTAGGTACCAAGAAAACTGACTCTGTCCTTGGTAAATCCAAACAAGTGAGCCCACTGGGACTGGGACTGGGACTGCCTCTGGGTGTCTGGCTTCTTGGATACCAAGTTCAGAGAGTTCCATCACCAAGGAAATGAGGTATTTCACATTCTTTGGAACTGAATGAGGTCACTGCCTTGGCAACCACTTTGTCCTAACAGTTGCTTCCAAGGGTAACATAAGATGGAGGTTGCCAGAACTTCCTGTGACACTTTCATAAGGTAGAATGTATATCACCATTGGCACCCGGGAACAGCTCTCCACTCAGCCCTGGTTTGGTCCATCTTCTGTACAATAAGAAGAGAGAGAGGCAGATTCAGACACATCCCTTCATCCTGACCAGGTTGTTTGCCATGGAAGATGACTTTTGCTCTCTCAGGTGCTTCATACCTGCCTACAACTTCTCCAGGTACCATTTGTGCATGGACATTTGAGGTTCTCATCAGGTGGAAGGTCCCCAACTTTCCTGTATTGTAAGAACCACTCTGTCTCTGCTCTTCTGTAAAATGATTGAGGGAACAGTGTATACTTGGGGTTAAAAACAGGTTTGATTTGGATTACGAGTGATTCTGTGTGATGAATAATGGTATTGGGAACCTGCAATATTTACAAGAATATAGAGGTGAAATATAAGTAGGAAAACAGAAATCTAGGTATGATTTGAAGCCCAGAAGGGTTTTGCCCTTGATTGGGATACTTAGCTTTGAATGATGTTCTGCAAAGATGCCTCAGATAATTCCATATACAATGGCATAGGACCTTGTACATTGGATGATTGAATTTAGAAGAGAACATCCAGTCAAAAAGGGATATTCAGTAGGATTAGGAAGATAGTCGGTAGGTTTAGGAAGAAGAGTGAGTATAGGATTTGGACCAAAAGTTCTTTAGCAATAGACTTTCGGTTGTTGAGTGAATGTAAATGTCAGCACATATGAAGAGTCAGTCACTATGTTGAACTGGGGAAAATATGTAGAAAAGCAGATATCAATAGAAACATTACGAAATCAGGCAAAGTATAAAGTGAGTGATAGAATTAGACATTTTCAACAGGGTTGAGTTTGAATATATAAATTAGGAAAAAAACAAATATGTAGTCACCAATAGGATTGACAATTGACAGCATTAGGCAACCTGGACATGGATGTTTTTAGAAATCCATGTTCACTTTCCATTTAGGCTTTGGTACAATCATAAGTGTGACCTTTCCATTTTTTGTCCAGAATATTACTGTGATAATGAGGTGACATGAGTATTTCTTTCACCATTTCTGGGAGCAATATATTGAAGATGTAAAATGAGAATCGGGGGTACAAAGAGGTGTACCCTGTTTCTAGGAACATAGAGAAAAAGCATGAATAGACCATACTGTGAATAAATAATATAAATTTTTTGAACTTTAAATAATGAATTGAACTGATATCTGAAAAATTAAAGGAAATCGTATATTGATATACAATCATTCATTCCAACCAGGTATATATGTAATGGAAATATTTGTGTTTAGGTTTATCATAAAGAGTGTGTGAGTTTTGCTTCAAAATGATTATGGAAATTCAAAATAATGTGTTTGGAAAGAAGTCTCATGAAAAGACCAGTCAAGAATACCGTGACAATACATGTGTTCTGAAGCAAGAAGTGGTTAAAGTTAAAACAAATGCTTATTAATTTGTGAACTTGTGGATGAAATGTATATCCTGTGATGTGCAAAAACTGATGAAACATTAATGTACCAGTGTCGAATACAAATGAATGACAAATTACATATCATGTCCCATAGGAGTCTACTTGCATTGATGTTAGACTGGGTCAGTTACTGTAGAATAATTAGGATTTGTATGCACCATTCACTGAAGTTAGTTTTCAGTACTAGGAAACAAATATGTATTTCAGGTGGATGAATATTTCTGATTATCCTCTTGTGAAAAGTGGATTATAAATCCACATACATGAACATGAATGAATTTAGAGAGTGTATATTAGACACATATATTTCATATTTTGAAAAATTTGGAGAGTATATCTATATCTCTATCTATATCTACACACACACACACACACACACACACACACACACACACACAACTCACAGACATTAAAAAGTACCAATATAAATGCCAATCAAAATTCATCAGTAAATATGTATCATCCACAAATGCAAAAATATTTATTTTACTGAACATGAGTGAATGTATAATGTTGTTCTACTAGGACGCTCTCCTATAGGTTGAATTTTCATTTCCAACAGCATTTAGGAGGAGTGAACTCTTCTCACAATTTGTATCTGCCAAGACAGCCACCTCACAAAAATGTACGTGTGATACCTGGTAGGATTCTATATATGCATATAAATATACATGTGTGAATAGACTACAGAAAAAGGAAACAAAAATTCACATATTTGTTAAGTTTAAAACACATGGAGAATATTTCAAATAAATTTGACTAGATTTATAACTCCTACCTTATATAATGCAAATGTCAAGTCCAACTATACAACATGTCTCCACTGAAGTACTTGTATTTCTAATGTGTTGGGTTAATTTTCTCCATTATATTAGGATGAATAGTCTGAGTCTACTAGGTATGGGTTAGTGTCAGGGATTCAGTATTTCGAATGGAAAATTGGAAAATGAATCCAATGTGTATGTAAATATATGCTGCACAAATATCCTCCCGCTCTCATCCAGAACAATGCCTTGACATTACCTTCACCCCAAGTAAGACACAATTAGAGGAGAAGAGTTACAAAATCAGTGAATACATATCTGGAATGGAAAATGCTCAGGAGTTCACAACCTTGGAGGTGGTAGAGGAGTTTCCAAAACTAAGGGACAGGGTAAACCCTCCACAAACATGGAGCTCTGCTGGCCTAAAAACTTTTTGAGAAACTGCCTCTGAGCTTCCACACTTGAAATATATGTTGTTTTCAGGAGATTTGGCTTCCTCTGTAGTGAGAACATCAAAGCTGGGTCTGCATCTATGTGACCTGTAGGACATGGTTTCTTATTTTCCAATGAACAAGATGAAGCAGTGCTGAATCCTCTCTTTGTAGGTAAACTGAGGCCACTGGGGACTAAGTGTCTCCCCGTGTGTACTGTGAAGCCATTTGGTCCTCTTCCACTTTTTGTGGTGTTTTTGCTGCTGCACTTTGAGTTTGGTATTTTTTCACGAAATACTAGGAGCTAAACTGGGACACAGTGCTGGAGGGAGTTCTGTCACGTGTGGTGGGTCAGTGTCTGCAAGAGAATGCACCAACTAGGCTCCTATCTCTCACAGCTTGCCCCATTGCCCCCTTGTCCATATCAACCTGATTCTTAATTTTCCTCTGAAAACTCTCCATATAACAAGATGCCTTTACATATAAGGGTCTGTTGGCTGCACCATGTCAGTTACAAGCCATTTGGAATCCAATGGTAGATCCACATGGCCCTACCACGGATGTTTTATCAAACACCTCCCCACCACTGCTCTAGACCCACTACTCAGCAGGCTCCAAATTTCTGGCATCTCTGTTCTACACCATTTTCATGAAACTCAGTAAATCAAGGCACTGTCTGGTATACTCATGATCAGCAACAGGACATCCAATGTTTCTCCAGTGCCACCTGGTCATAGGAATTTCAAAAATTTCATGGTATTTATCTAGCCATTTTTCAAGCATGAAGTTGGAGGCACTGTGGGTTTCAGTTCATTCAGCAAACATTAAATGGTGAGGAAGCTCATTTCAATGAAATCTCTGGAGAACTCTCACAGGCATGGCTTCCCAAAGAGTGGACAAAAGGTCACATTAGGCCAGGCCCATTGAGGTCTACAATGTGAGGTCCATGTGTGTTTTGACTCTCAACTATGGCTGCCATTTCTTTAAGAATAAAATCATGTGATATCCTTGCTGAGATTCCCAGGCCTCTGTGGAAATCCACCCGGGGCCTAGGTCTCAGTTTCCAAGAGCGACTTTCATGCGTGGCCTCTTAAAATCACAACAAAATTCATGGCAATGCTTCTCTGAGTTCAGTTCCAAAACCCAGTCTCTAAGGGGAATCACACCAGAGTTCAAGCCCACGTGGACCCAGTCATTTTTTCCAATGCCACACAAATGACCAAAATTAAAACCAAAACACTCCCACATGGCCCTCATCTTATTTCATATAGTCAATCATCTTAACCTCTGGCTGGAGGTTTCCATGAGGGGCGCAGCCAATGACAGTGTCCAAAATCAGCTCGTTTGCCCCTCATTTGTCTAAAGTCAGGGTAGCCTGGACACCGTTTCTGTGAACCAGGAGTGAACAAATAAGCCTGCCGTTAATACTTCTGTGTTTCTCCAATTTGAGGCCTACTGATTTTAGGTATCGATTCTTTAGGTGATTTAGAGTCATGTGAAAACACAAGTACCTCTGCAGGGCTTTGAAGAACTCATTTGACCCAAAGAATCCCTATTGTCATTTGATGGAGTGCAGGAACCTAACAGAGGAAGGCAAGAGACTTCATCCACAATGAATGAAATTTTTTGCCATTTTGGTTTTGGAAGCTCACATGGGATCATTCTTAAGATCCATCAGGTGCTGAGAATCTAAGTCACAGCCACACACAGGCCCAAGAGGCTGATAAAGACACATCCCTTTCCAAAGCAATTAAGCAAAGAGCCACAGGTGAGGCCCATTCATTTCCATTTGAAAACTGTTTTCATCAGGCTTCACAAAGGGGTGGCCTGAGGCAAAGACCTTCCTGACATTCAGTGCAGCACAACAATAAGTAAGCAAAAGGCCCAAAGCAGGGTTTCTGCACTGAGACTTTCCTGGTCACACTGATATCTGAGTTTTCTGAGATGCTCGCCATGCTCTTCAGCTATCCAGTACATGGCCATGTCACAGAGCTTGGAGGTGGTACATATTTTGGACAAAAATCCATGAGCCTATTCTGGAGAGTGGCCAGAATTCAGAAAGAAAACTACAACTTAGAAAGATAGCAGGTGTTGCACATCGATTAGACAAGCTGCAGTCCATTCATATATTGGGCATGGGAAGATTTATACTAGACAGGACACATCCATTAATGCATTCTCATTTCTAATGTCTACAACAACGGACACAGTGGGATACACAGAAAGAGAAACACTCGCCATGTCAAATGACTTACTAGAAACTGTCCACTCCAAACCAAACAAACCGCCTTTTCTATCTATTCTCAGAACATGAGACAAAACAACAAACCCACACCCACTCCCACAAAGGCACCTCCTTCCCCCAAGTACGTCTGTGACTATCCGGAGTGTCCTCTGACTGGTGGGCCATACTATGTTCCCCCGAAATGGCCTGTCTTCTCTCAGATCTTGATTCCTTGACCAACTCTGTGAAGATGTCAGGAAAAAGTGGTTAGCCACTACCTGTTTTCTCAGGAAAGGTCCATCTTCAGAGCTCTCCTGGCATTTGGCCATCCTCACATCATTAGGTACCAAGAAAACTGACTCTGTCCTTGGTAAATCCAAACAAGTGAGCCCACTTGGACTGGGACTGGGACTGCCTCTGGGTGTCTGGCTTCTTGGATACCAAGTTCAGAGAGTTCCATCACCAAGGAAATGAGGTATTTCACATTCTTTGGAACTGAATGAGGTCACTGCCTTGGCAACCACTTTGTCCTAACAGTTGCTTCCAAGGGTAACATAAGATGGAGGTTGCCAGAACTTCCTGTGACACTTTCATAAGGTAGAATGTATATCACCATTGGCACCCGGGAACAGCTCTCCACTCAGCCCTGGTTTGGTCCATTTTCTGTACAATAAGAAGAGAGAGAGGCAGATTCAGACACATCCCTTCATCCTGACCAGGTTGTTTGCCATGGAAGATGACTTTTGCTCTCTCAGGTGCTTCATACCTGCCTACAACTTCTCCAGGTACCATTTGTGCATGGACATTTGAGGTTCTCATCAGGTGGAAGGTCCCCAACTTTCCTGTATTGTAAGAACCACTCTGTCTCTGCTCTTCTGTAAAATGATTGAGGGAACAGTGTATACTTGGGGTTAAAAACAGGTTTGATTTGGATTACGAGTGATTCTGTGTGATGAATAATGGTATTGGGAACCTGCAATATTTACAAGAATATAGAGGTGAAATATAAGTAGGAAAACAGAAATCTAGGTATGATTTGAAGCCCAGAAGGGTTTTGCCCTTGATTGGGATACTTAGCTTTGAATGATGTTCTGCAAAGATGCCTCAGATAATTCCATATACAATGGCATAGGACCTTGTACATTGGATGATTGAATTTAGAAGAGAACATCCAGTCAAAAAGGGATATTCAGTAGGATTAGGAAGATAGTCGGTAGGTTTAGGAAGAAGAGTGAGTATAGGATTTGGACCAAAAGTTCTTTAGCAATAGACTTTCGGTTGTTGAGTGAATGTAAATGTCAGCACATATGAAGAGTCAGTCACTATGTTGAACTGGGGAAAATATGTAGAAAAGCAGATATCAATAGAAACATTACGAAATCAGGCAAAGTATAAAGTGAGTGATAGAATTAGACATTTTCAACAGGGTTGAGTTTGAATATATAAATTAGGAAAAAAACAAATATGTAGTCACCAATAGGATTGACAATTGACAGCATTAGGCAACCTGGACATGGATGTTTTTAGAAATCCATGTTCACTTTCCATTTAGGCTTTGGTACAATCATAAGTGTGACCTTTCCATTTTTTGTCCAGAATATTACTGTGATAATGAGGTGACATGAGTATTTCTTTCACCATTTCTGGGAGCAATATATTGAAGATGTAAAATGAGAATCGGGGGTACAAAGAGGTGTACCCTGTTTCTAGGAACATAGAGAAAAAGCATGAATAGACCATACTGTGAATAAATAATATAAATTTTTTGAACTTTAAATAATGAATTGAACTGATATCTGAAAAATTAAAGGAAATCGTATATTGATATACAATCATTCATTCCAACCAGGTATATATGTAATGGAAATATTTGTGTTTAGGTTTATCATAAAGAGTGTGTGAGTTTTGCTTCAAAATGATTATGGAAATTCAAAATAATGTGTTTGGAAAGAAGTCTCATGAAAAGACCAGTCAAGAATACCGTGACAATACATGTGTTCTGAAGCAAGAAGTGGTTAAAGTTAAAACAAATGCTTATTAATTTGTGAACTTGTGGATGAAATGTATATCCTGTGATGTGCAAAAACTGATGAAACATTAATGTACCAGTGTCGAATACAAATGAATGACAAATTACATATCATGTCCCATAGGAGTCTACTTGCATTGATGTTAGACTGGGTCAGTTACTGTAGAATAATTAGGATTTGTATGCACCATTCACTGAAGTTAGTTTTCAGTACTAGGAAACAAATATGTATTTCAGGTGGATGAATATTTCTGATTATCCTCTTGTGAAAAGTGGATTATAAATCCACATACATGAACATGAATGAATTTAGAGAGTGTATATTAGACACATATATTTCATATTTTGAAAAATTTGGAGAGTATATCTATATCTCTATCTATATCTACACACACACACACACACACACACACACACACACACACAACTCACAGACATTAAAAAGTACCAATATAAATGCCAATCAAAATTCATCAGTAAATATGTATCATCCACAAATGCAAAAATATTTATTTTACTGAACATGAGCTAATGAATAATGTTGTTCTACTAGGACGCTCTCCTATAAGTTGAATTTTCATTTCCAACAGCATTTAGGAGGAGTGAACTCTTCTCACAATTTGTATCTGCCAAGACAGCCACATCACAAAAATGTACGTGTGACACCTGGTAGGATTCTATATATGCATATAAATATACGTGTGTGAAGAGACTACCGAAAAAGGAAACAAGAATTCACATATTTGTTAAGTTTAAAACACATGGAGAATATTTCAAATAAATTTGACTAGATTTATAACTCCTACCTTATATAATGCAAATGTCAAGTCCAACTATACAACATGTCTCCTCTGAAGTACTTGTATTTCTAATGTGTTGGGTTAATTTTCTCCATTATATTAGGATGAATAGTCTGAGTCTACTAGGTATGGGTTAGTGTCAGAGATTCAGTATTTCGAATGGAAAATTGGAAAATGAATCCAATGTGTATGTAAATATATGCTGCACAAATATCCTCCCGCTCTCATCCAGAACAATGCCTTGACATTACCTTCACCCCAAGTAAGACACAATTAGAGGAGAAGAGTTACAAAATCAGTGAATACATATCTGGAATGGAAAATGCTCAGGAGTTCACAACCTTGGAGGTGGTAGAGGAGTTTCCAAAACTAAGGGACAGGGTAAACACTCCACAAACATGGAGCTCTGCTGGCCTAAAAACTTTTTGAGAAACTGCCTCTGAGCTTCCACACTTGAAATATATGTAGTTTTCTGGAGATTTGGCTTCCTCTGTAGTGAGACCATCAAAGCTGGGTCTGCATCTATGTGACCTGGAGGACATGGTTTCTTATTTTCCAATGAACAAGATGAAGCAGTGCTGAATCCTCTCTTTGTAGGTAAACTGAGGCCATTGGGGACTAAGTGTCTCCCCGTGTGGACTGTGAAGCCATTTGGTCCTCTTCCACTTTTTGTGGTGTTTTTGCTGCTGCACTGTGAGTTTGGTATTTGTTTCACGAAATACTAGGAGCTAAACTGGGACACAGTGCTGGAGGGAGTTCTGTCACGTGTGGTGGGTCAGGGTCTGCAAGAGAATGCACCAACTAGGCTCCTATCTCTCACAGCTTGCCCCATTGCCCCCTTGTCCATATCAACCTGATTCTTAATTTTCCTCTGAAAACTCTCCATGTAACAAGATGCCTTTACATATAAGGGTCTGCTGGCTGCACCATGTCAGTTACAAGCCATTTGGAATCCAATGGTAGATCCACATGGCCCTACCACGGATGTTTTATCAAACACCTCCCCACCACTGCTCTAGACCCACTACTCAGCAGGCTCCAAATTTCTGGCATCTCTGTTCTACACCATTTTCATGAAACTCAGTAAATCAAGGCACTGTCTGGTATACTCATGATCAGCAACAGGACTTCCAATGTTTCTCCAGTGCCACCTGGTCATAGGAATTTCAAAAATTTCATGGTATTTATCTAGCCATTTTTCAAGCATGAAGTTGGAGGCACTGTGGGTTTCAGTTCATTCAGCAAACATTAAATGGTGAGGAAGCTCATTTCAATGAAATCTCTGGAGAACTCTCACAGGCATGGCTTCCCAAAGAGTGGACAAAAGGTCACATTAGGCGAGGCCCATTGAGGTCTACAATGTGAGGTCCATGTGTGTTTTGACTCTCAACTATGGCTGCCATTTCTTTAAGAATAAAATCATGTGATATCCTTGCTGAGATTCCCAGGCCTCTGTGGAAATCCACCCGGGGCCTAGGTCTCAGTTTCCAAGAGCGACTTTCATGCGTGGCCTCTTAAAATCCCAACAAAATTCATGGCAATGCTTCTCTGAGTTCAGTTCCAAAACCCAGTCTCTAAGGGGAATCACACCAGAGTTCAAGCCCACGTGGACCCAGTCATTTTTTCCAATGCCACACAAATGACCAAAATTAAAACCAAAACACTCCCACATGGCCCTCATCTTATTTCATATAGTCAATCATCTTAACCTCTGGCTGGAGGTTTCCATGAGGGGCGCAGCCCAAGACAGTGTCCAAAATCAGCTCGTTTGCCCCTCATTTGTCTAAAGTCAGTGTAGCCTGGACACCGTTTCTGTGAACCAGGGGTGAACAAATAAGCCTGCCGTTAATACTTCTGTGTTTCTCCAATTTGAGGCCTACTGATTTTAGGTATCGATTCTTTAGGTGATTTAGAGTCATGCGAAAACACAAGTACCTCTGCAGGGCTTTGAAGAACTCATTTGACCCAAAGAATCCCTATTGTCATTTGATGGAGTGCAGGAACCTAACAGAGGAAGGCAAGAGACTTCATCCACAATGAATGAAATTTTTTGCCATTTTGGTTTTGGAAGCTCACATGGGATCATTCTTAAGATCCATCAGGTGCTGAGAATCTAAGCCACAGCCACACACAGGCCCAAGAGGCTGATAAAGACACATCCCTTTCCAAAGCAATTAAGCAAAGAGCCACAGATGAGGCCCATTCATTTCCATTTGAAAACTGTTTTCATCAGGCTTCACAAAGGGGTGGCCTGAGGCAAAGACCTTCCTGACATTCAGTGCAACACAACAATAAGTAAGCAAAAGGCCCAAAGCAGGGTTTCTGCACTGAGACTTTCCTGGTCACACTGATATCTGAGTTTTCAGAGATGCTCGCCATTCTCTTCAGCTATCCAGTACATGTCCATGTCACAGAGCTTGCAGGTGGTACATATTTTGGACACAAATCCATGAGCCTATTCTGGAGAGTGGCCAGAATTCAGGAAGAAAACTACAACTTAGAAAGATTGCAGGTGTTGCACATCGATAAGACAAGCTGCAGTCCATTCATATATTGGGCATGGGAAGATTTATACTAGACAGGACACATCCATTAATGCATTCTCTTTTCTAATGTCTACAACAACGGACACAGTGGGATACACAGAAAGAGAAACACTCGCCGTGTCAAATGACTTACTAGAAACTGTCCACTCCAAACCAAACAAACCGCCTTTTCTATCTATTCTCAGAACATGAGACAAAACAACAAACCCACACCCACTCCCACAAAGGCACCTCCTTCCCCCAAGTACGTCTGTGACTATCCGGAGTGTCCTCTGACTGGTGGGCCATACTATGTTCCCCCGAAATGGCCTGTCTTCTCTCAGATCTTGTTTCCTTGACCAACTCTGTGAAGATGTCAGGAAAAAGTGGTTAGCCACTACCTGTTTTCTCAGGAAAGGTCCATCTTCAGAGCTCTCCTGGCATTTGGCCATCCTCACATCATTAGGTACCAAGAAAACTGACTCTGTCCTTAGTAACTCCAAACAAGTGAGCCCACTGGGACTGGGACTGGGACTGCCTCTGGGTGCCTGGCTTCTTGGATACCAAGTTCAGAGAGTTCCATCACCAAGGTAATGAGGTATTTCACATTCTTTGGAACTGAATGAGGTCACTGCCTTAGCAACCACTTTGTCCTAACAGTTGCTTCCAAGGGTAACATAAGATGGAGGTTGCCCCTACTTCCTGTGACACTTTCATAAGGTAGAATGTATATCACCATTGGCACCCGGGAACAGCTCTCCACTCAGCCCAGGTTTGGTCCATCTTCTGTACAATAAGAAGAGAGAGAGGCAGATTGAGACACATCCCTTCATCCTGACCAGGTTGTTTGCCATGGAAGATGACTTTTGCTCTCTCAGGTGCTTCATACCTGCCTACAACTTCTCCAGGTATCATTTGTGCATGGACATTTGAGGTTCTCATCAGGTGGAAGGTCCCCAACTTTCCTGAATTGTAAGAACCACTCTGTCCCTGCTCTTCTGTAAAATAATTGAGGGAACAGTGTATACTTGGGGTTAAAAACAGGTTTGATTTGGGTTACGAGTGATTCTGTGTGATGAATAATGGTATTGGGAACCTGCAATATTTACAAGAATATAGAGGTGAAATATAAGTAGGAAAACAGAAATCTAGGTATGATTTGAAGCCCAGAAGGGTTTTGCCCTTGATTGGGATACTTAGCTTTGAATGATGTTCTGCAAAGATGCCTCAGATAATTCCATATACAATGGCATAGGACCTTGTACATTGGATGATTGAATTTAGAAGAGAACATCCAGTCAAAAAGGGATATTCAGTAGGATTAGGAAGATAGTCGGTAGGTTTAGGAAGAAGAGTGAGTATAGGATTTGGACCAAAAGTTCTTTAGCAATAGACTTTCGGTTGTTGAGTGAATGTAAATGTCAGCACATATGAAGAGTCAGTCACTATGTTGAACTGGGGAAAATATGTAGAAAAGCAGATATCAATAGAAACATTACGAAATCAGGCAAAGTATAAAGTGAGTGATAGAATTAGACATTTTCAACAGGGTTGAGTTTGAATATATAAATTAGGAAAAAAACAAATATGTAGTCACCAATAGGATTGACAATTGACAGCATTAGGCAACCTGGACATGGATGTTTTTAGAAATCCATGTTCACTTTCCATTTAGGCTTTGGTACAATCATAAGTGTGACCTTTCCATTTTTTGTCCAGAATATTACTGTGATAATGAGGTGACATGAGTATTTCTTTCACCATTTCTGGGAGCAATATATTGAAGATGTAAAATGAGAATCGGGGGTACAAAGAGGTGTACCCTGTTTCTAGGAATATAGAGAAAAAGCATGAATAGACCATACTGTGAATAAATAATATAACATTTTTGAACTTTAAATAATGAACTGAACTGATATCTGAAAAATTAAAGGAAATCGTATATTGATATACAATCATTCATTCCAACCAGGTATATATGTAATGGAAATATTTTGTTTTGGTTTATCATGAAGAGTGTGTGACGTTGGCTTCAAAATGATTATGGAAATTCAAAATAATGTGTTTGGAAAGAAGTCTCATGAAAAGACCAGTCAAGAAACCCTGACAATACATGTGTTCTGAAGCAAGAAGTGGTGAAAGTTGAAACAAATGCTTATTAATTTGTGAACTTGTTTATGAAATGTATATCCTGTGATGTGCAAAAACTGATGAAACATTAATGTACCAGTGTCGAATACAAATGAATGACAAATTACATATCATGTCCCATAGGAGTCTACTTGCATTGATGTTAGACTGGGTCAGTTACAGTAGAATAATTAGGATTTGTATGCACCATTCACTGAAGTTAGTTTTCAGTACTAGGAAACAAATATGTATTTCAGGTGGATGAATATTTCTGATTATCCTCTTGTGAAAAGTGGATTATAAATCCACATACATGAACATGAATGAATTTAGAGAGTGTATATTAGACACATATATTTCATATTTTGAAAAATTTGGAGAGTATATCTATATCTCTATCTATATCTATACACACACACTCACACACACACACACACAACTCACAGACATTAAAAAGTACCAATATAAATGCCAATCGAAATTCATCAGTAAATATGTATCATCCACAAATGCAAAAATATTTATTTTACTGAACATGAGCTAATGAATAATGTTGTTCTACTAGGACGCTCTCCTATAAGTTGAATTTTCATTTCCAACAGCATTTAGGAGGAGTGAACTCTTCTCACAATTTGTATCTGCCAAGACAGCCACCTCACAAAAATGTACGTGTGATACCTGGTAGGATTCTATATATGCATATAAATATACGTGTGTGAAGAGACTACCGAAAAAGGAAACAAGAATTCACATATTTGTTAAGTTTAAAACACATGGAGAATATTTCAAATAAATTTGACTAGATTTATAACTCCTACCTTATATAATGCAAATGTCAAGTCCAACTATACAACATGTCTCCTCTGAAGTACTTGTATTTCTAATGTGTTGGGTTAATTTTCTCCATTATATTAGGATGAATAGTCTGAGTCTACTAGGTATGGGTTAGTGTCAGGGATTCAGTATTTCGAATGGAAAATTGGAAAATGAATCCAATGTGTATGTAAATATATGCTGCACAAATATCCTCCCGCTCTCATCCAGAACAATGCCTTGACATTACCTTCACCCCAAGTAAGACACAATTAGAGGAGAAGAGTTACAAAATCAGTGAATACATATCTGGAATGGAAAATGCTCAGGAGTTCACAACCTTGGAGGTGGTAGAGGAGTTTCCAAAACTAAGGGACACGGTAAACACTCCACAAACATGGAGCTCTGCTGGCCTAAAAACTTTTTGAGAAACTGCCTCTGAGCTTCCACACTTGAAATATATGTAGTTTTCTGGAGATTTGGCTTCCTCTGTAGTGAGACCATCAAAGCTGGGTCTGCATCTATGTGACCTGGAGGACATGGTTTCTTATTTTCCAATGAACAAGATGAAGCAGTGCTGAATCCTCTCTTTGTAGGTAAACTGAGGCCACTGGGGACTAAGTGTCTCCCCGTGTGGACTGTGAAGCCATTTGGTCCTCTTCCACTTTTTGTGGTGTTTTTGCTGCTGCACTGTGAGTTTGGTATTTGTTTCACGAAATACTAGGAGCTAAATTGGGACACAGTGCTGGAGGGAGTTCTGTCACGTGTGGTGGGTCAGGGTCTGCAAGAGAATGCACCAACTAGGCTCCTATCTCTCACAGCTTGCCCCATTGCCCCCTTGTCCATATCAACCTGATTCTTAATTTTCCTCTGAAAACTCTCCATGTAACAAGATGCCTTTACATATAAGGGTCTGCTGGCTGCACCATGTCAGTTACAAGCCATTTGGAATCCAATGGTAGATCCACATGGCCCTACCACGGATGTTTTATCAAACACCTCCCCACCACTGCTCTAGACCCACTACTCAGCAGGCTCCAAATTTCTGGCATCTCTGTTCTACACCATTTTCATGAAACTCAGTAAATCAAGGCACTGTCTGGTATACTCATGATCAGCAACAGGACATCCAATGTTTCTCCAGTGCCACCTGGTCATAGGAATTTCAAAAATTTCATGGTATTTATCTAGCCATTTTTCAAGCATGAAGTTGGAGGCACTGTGGGTTTCAGTTCATTCAGCAAACATTAAATGGTGAGGAAGCTCATTTCAATGAAATCTCTGGAGAACTCTCACAGGCATGGCTTCCCAAAGAGTGGACAAAAGGTCACATTAGGCCAGGCCCATTGAGGTCTACAATGTGAGGTCCATGTGTGTTTTGACTCTCAACTATGGCTGCCATTTCTTTAAGAATAAAATCATGTGATATCCTTGCTGAGATTCCCAGGCCTCTGTGGAAATCCACCCGGGGCCTAGGTCTCAGTTTCCAAGAGCGACTTTCATGCGTGGCCTCTTAAAATCCCAACAAAATTCATGGCAATGCTTCTCTGAGTTCAGTTCCAAACCCAGTCTCTAAGGGGAATCACACCAGAGTTCAAGCCCACGTGGACCCAGTCATTTTTTCCAATGCCACACAAATGACCAAAATTAAAACCAAAACACTCCCACATGGCCCTCATCTTATTTCATATAGTCAATCATCTTAACCTCTGGCTGGAGGTTTCCATGAGGTGCACAGCCTAAGACAGTGTCCAAAATCAGCTCGTTTGCACCTCATTTGTCTAAAGTCACGGTAGCCTGGACACCGTTTCTGTGAACCAGGAGTGAACAAATAAGCCTGCCGTTAATACTTCTGTGTTTCTCCAATTTGAGGCCTACTGATTTTAGGTATCGATTCTTTAGGTGATTTAGAGTCATGCGAAAACACAAGCACCTCTGCAGGGCTTTGAAGAACTCATTTGACCCAAAGAATCCCTATTGTCATTTGATGGAGTGCAGGAACCTAAAAGAGGAAGGCAAGAGACTTCATCCACAATGAATGAAATTTTTTGCCATTTTGGTTTTGGAAGCTCACATGGGATCATTCTTAAGATCCATCAGGTGCTGAGAATCCAAGTCACAGCCACACACAGGCCCAAGAGGCTGATAAAGACACATCCCTTTCCAAAGCAATTAAGCAAAGAGCCACAGGTGAGGCCCATTCATTTCCATTTGAAAACTGTTTTCTTCAGGCTTCACAAAGGGGTGGCCTGAGGCAAAGACCTTCCTGACATTCAGTGCAACACAACAATAAGTAAGCAAAAGGCCCAAAGCAGGGTTTCTGCACTGAGACTTTCCTGGTCACACTGATATCTGAGTTTTCTGAGATGCTCGCCATTCTCTTCAGCTATCCAGTACATGGCCATGTCACAGAGCTTGGAGGTGGTACATATTTTGGACACAAATCCATGAGCCTATTCTGGAGAGTGGCCAGAATTCAGGAAGAAAACTACAACTTAGAAAGATAGCAGGTGTTGCACATCGATAAGACAAGCTGCAGTCCATTCATATATTGGGCATGGGAAGATTTATACTAGACAGGACACATCCATTAATGCATTCTCTTTTCTAATGTCTACAACAACGGACACAGTGGGATACACAGAAACAGAAACACTCGCCGCGTCAAATGACTTACTAGAAACTGTCCACTCCAAACCAAACAAACCGCCTTATCTATCTATTCTCAGAACATGAGACAAAACAACAAACCCACACCCACTCCCACAAAGGCACCTCCTTCCCCCAAGTACGTCTGTGACTATCCGGAGTGTCCTCTGACTGGTGGGCCTTACTATGTTCCCCCGAAATGGCCTGTCTTCTCTCAGATCTTGTTTCTTTGACCAACTCTGTGAAGATGTCAGGAAAAAGTGGTTAGCCACTACCTGTTTTCTCAGGAACGGTCCATCTTCAGAGCTCTCCTGGCATTTGGCCATCCTCACATCATTAGGTACCAAGAAAACTGACTCTGTCCTTGGTAAATCCAAACAAGTGAGCCCACTGGGACTGGGACTGGGACTGCCTCTGGGTGCCTGGCTTCTTGGATACCAAGTTCAGAGAGTTCCATCACCAAGGAAATGAGGTATGTCACATTCTTTGGAACTGAATGAGGTCACTGCCTTGGCAACCACTTTGTCCTAACAGTTGCTTCCAAGGGTTACATAAGATGGAGGTTGCCCCTACCTCCTGTGACACTTTCATAAGGTAGAATGTATATCACCATTGGCACCCGGGAACAGCTCTCCACTCATCCCTGGTTCGGTCCATCTTCTGTACAATAAGAAGAGAGAGAGGCAGATTCAGACACATCCCTTCATCCTGACCAGGTTGTTTGCCATGGAAGATGACTTTTGCTCTCTCAGGTGCTTCATACCTGCCTACAACTTCTCCAGGTATCATTTGTGCATGGACATTTGAGGTTCTCATCAGGTGGAAGGTCCCCAACTTTCCTGTATTGTAAGAACCACTCTGTCCCTGCTCTTCTGTAAAATGATTGAGGGAACAGTGTATACTTGGGGTTAAAAACAGGTTTGATTTGGGTTACGAGTGATTCTGTGTGATGAATAATGGTATTGGGAACCTGCAATATTTACAAGAATATAGAGGTAAAATATAAGTAGGAAAACAGAAATCTAGGTATGATTTGAAGCCCAGGAGGGTTTTGCCCTTGATTGGGATACTTAGCTTTGAATGATGTTCTGCAAAGGTGCCTCAGATAATTCGATATACAATGGCATAGGACCTTGTACATTGGATGATTGAATTTAGAAGAGAACATCCAGTCAAAAAGGGATATTCAGTAGGATTAGGAAGATAGTCTGTAGGTTTAGGAAGAAGAGTGAGTGTAGGATTTGGACCAAAAGTTCTTTAGCAATAGATTTTCGGTTGTTGAGTGAATGTAAATGTCAGCACATGTGAAGAGTCAGTCACTATGTTGAACTGGGGAAAATATGTAGAAAAGCAGATATCAATAGAAACATTACGAAATCAGGCAAAGTATAAAGTGAGTGATAGAATTAGACATTTTCAACAGAGTTGAGTTTGAATATATAAATTAGGAAAAAAACAAATATGTAGTCACCAATAGGATTGACAATTGACAGCATTAGGCAACCTGGACATGGATGTTTTTAGTAATCCATGTTCACTTTCCATTTAGGCTTTGGTACAATCATAAGTGTGACCTTTCCATTTTTTGTCCAGAATATTACTGTGATAATGAGGTGACATGAGTATTTCTTTCACCATTTCTGGGAGCAATATATTGAAGATGTAAAATGAGAATCGGGGGTACAAAGAGGTGTACCCTGTTTCTAGGAACATAGAGAAAAAGCATGAATAGACCATACAGTGAATAAAAAATAT
>NW_027510927.1:0-29882 GCF_048772815.1 Callospermophilus lateralis
GTGGAAAAGTACTTTCATTGAGATGGGTTGAGAAGCTTCTAAGAAATAACGAGTTTCCGAAATAACAGCAAATATTTTTTCACCCAATCTTGATGATACTTGGTGGTAATGATCAGTAAAAAAATCCCACTTGGCTCACCAAATTTTGTTCTTCTAGGTTGAAGCTTTCGTCTACAGTAGCAGTTTTTATATTTAGGTTTCCCCCTGTTCTCTCCTATATAGATAGATGAATCTGGAACTCTAAATCCAACATGGTTTGTAGTAGCTCTTTGAAACATGATATAATAAAAAAGTTCACAGTTTTGTCTCTATGGTTTGTTTCCTCTTCAAGTAATCCTAGGCACAGACTGTGGAAAAGCACTTTCATTGAGAGGGGTTGCCAAGCTTCTAAGAAATAACGAGTTTCCGAAATAACAGCAAATATTTTTTCACCCAATCTTGATGATACTTGGTGGTAATGATCAGTAAACAAATCCCAATTGGCTCACCAAATTTTGTTCTTCTAGGTTGAAGCTTTCGTCTACAGTAGCAGTTTTTATATTTAGGTTTCCCTCTGTTCTCTCCTATATAGATAGATAATTTTGGATCTCTAAATCAACATGGTTTGTAGTAGCTCTTTGAAACTTGACAAAATGAAGGAGTTCTCAGTTTTGTCTCTATGGTTTATTTCCTCTTCAAGTAGCCATAGGCACAGACTGTGGAAAAGAACTTTCATTGAGAGGGGTTGCCAAGCTGCTAAGAAATAACGAGTTTCCGAAACACCAGCAAATATTTTTTCACCCAATCTTGATGATAATGGTGGTAAGGATCAGTACACAAATCCCACTTGGCTCACCAAATTTTGTTCTTCTAGTTTGAAGCTTTCGTCTACAGTAGCAGATTTATATTTAGGTTTCCCTCTGTTCTCTCCTATATAGATAGATGAATTTGGAACTCTAAATCCAACATGGTTTGTAGTAGCTCTTTGAAAACTTGATAAAATAAAAAAAGTTCTCAGTTTTGTCTCTATGGTTTGTTTCCTCTTCAAGTAGTCCTAGGCACAGACTGTGGAAAGCACTTTCACTGAGATGGGTTGCCAAGCTTCTAAAAAATTACGAGTTTCCAAAATACCAGCAAATATTTTTTTCACACAATCTTGATGACATTGGTGGTAATGATCAGTACACAAATCCCACTTGGCTCACCAAATTTTGTTCTTCTAGGTTGATGCGTTCGTCTACAATAGCAGTTTATATAGTTAGGTTTCCCTCTGTCCTCTCATATATAGATAGATGAATTTGGAACTCTAAATCCAACATGGTTTGTAGTAGCTCTTTGAAACTTGATAAAATAAAGGAGTTCTCAGTTTTGTCTCTATGGTTTGTTTCCTCTTCAAGTAGCCCTAGGCACAGACTGTGGAAAACACTTTCATTGAGAGGGGTTGCCAGCTTCTTAGAAATTACGAGTTTCCAAAATACCAGCAAATATTTTTTCACCCACTCTTGATGATACTTTGTGGTAATGATCAGTACACAAATCCTACTTGGCTCACCAAATTTTGTTCTTCTAGGTTTAAGCGTTCGTCTAAAGTAGCAGTTTTTATATTTAGGTTTCCCTCTGTTCTCTTTTATATAGATAGATTATTTGGAACTCTAAATCCAACATGGATTGTAGTAGCTCTTTGAAACTTGACAAAATGAAGGAGTTCTCAGTTTTGTCTCTATGGTCTGTTTCCTCTTCAAGTAGCCCTAGGAACAGACTGTGGAAAAGCACTTTTATTGAGATGGGTTGCCAAGCTTCTAAGAAATAACGAGTTTCCAAATACCAGCAAATATATTTTCACCCAATCTTGATGACACTTGGTGGTAATGATCAGTACACAAATCCCACTTGGCTCACCAAATTTTGTTCTTCTAGTTTGAAGCTTTCGTCTACAGTAGCAGTTTTTATATTTAGGTTTCCCTCTGTTCTCTCCTATATAGATAGATGAATTTGGAACTCTAAATCCAACATGGTTTGTAGTAGCTCTTTGAAACTTGACAAAATAAAGGAGTTCTCAGTTTTGTCTCTATGCTTTGTTTCCTCTTCAAGGTAGCCCTAGGCACAGACTGTGGAAAGCACTTTCATTGAGATGGGTTGCCAAGCTTCTAAGAAATAACGAGTTTCCAAAATACCAGCAAATATATTTTCACCCAATCTTGATGATACTTGGTGGTAATGATCAGTACACAAATCCCACTTGGCTCACCAAATTTTGTTCTTCTAGGTTTGAAGGCGTTCGTCTACAGTAGCAGTTTTTATATTTAGGTTTCCCCTGTGTTCTCTCCTATATAGATAGATGAATTTGGAACTCTAAATCCAACATGGTTTGTAGTAGCTCTTTGAAACATGATATAATAAAAAGTTCACAGTTTTGTCTCTATGGTTTGTTTCCTCTTCAAGTAATCCTAGGCACAGACTGTGGAAAAAGCACTTTCATTGAGAGGGGTTGCCAAGCTTCTAAGAAATAACGAGTTTCCGAAATACCAGCAAATATTTTTTCACCCAATCTTGATGATACTTGGTGGTAATGATCAGTAAACAAATCCCACTTGGCTCACCAAATTTTTGTTCTTCTAGGTTGAAGCGTTCGTCTACAGTAGCAGTTTTTATATTTAGGTTTCCCCTCTGTTCTCTCCTATATAGATAGATAATTTTGGAACTCTAAATCCAACATGGTTTGTAGTAGCTCTTTGAAACTTGACAAAATGAAGGAGTTCTCAGTTTTGTCTCTATGGTTTATTTCCTCTTCAAGTAGCCATAGGCACAGACTGTGGAAAAGAACTTTCATTGAGAGGGGGTTGCCAAGCTGCTAAGAAATAACGAGTTTCCGAAACACCAGCAAATATTTTTTCACCCAATCTTGATGATAATTGGTGGTAATGATCAGTACACAAATCCCACTTGGCTCACCAAATTTTGTTCTTCTAGTTTGAAGCTTCGTCTACAGTAGCAGATTTATATTTAGGTTTCCCTCTGTTCTCTCCTATATAGATAGATGAATTTGGAACTCTAAATCCAACATGGTTTGTAGTAGCTCTTTGAAACTTGATAAAATAAAAAAGTTCTCAGTTTTGTCTCTATGGTTTGTTTCCTCTTCAAGTAATCCTAGGCACAGACTGTGGAAAAGCACTTTCATTGAGAGGGGTTGCCAAGCTTCTAAGAAATAACGAGTTTCCGAAATAACAGCAAATATTTTTTTCACCCAATCTTGATGATACTTGGTGGTAATGATCAGTAAACAAATCCCAATTGGCTCACCAAATTTTGTTCTTCTAGGTTGAAGCTTTCGTCTACAGTAGCAGTTTTTATATTTAGGTTTCCCTCTGTTCTCTCCTATATAGATAGATAATTTTGGATCTCTAAATCCAACATGGTTTGTAGTAGCTCTTTGAAACTTGACAAAATGAAGGAGTTCTCAGTTTTGTCTCTATGGTTTATTCCTCTTCAAGTAGCCATAGGCACAGACTGTGGAAAAGAAACTTTCATTGAGAGGGGTTGCCAAGCTGCTAAGAAATAACGAGTTTCCGAAACACCAGCAAATATTTTTTCACCCAATCTTGATGATAATTGGTGGTAAGGATCAGTACACAAATCCCACTTGGCTCACCAAATTTTGTTCTTCTAGTTTGAAGCTTTCGTCTACAGTAGCAGATTTATATTTAGGTTTTCCCTCTGTTCTCTCCTATATAGATAGATGAATTTGGAACTCTAAATCCAACATGGTTTGTAGTAGCTCTTTGAAACTTGATAAAATAAAAAAGTTCTCAGTTTTGTCTCTATGGTTTGTTTCCTCTTCAAGTAGTCCTAGGCACAGACTGTGGAAAGCACTTTCACTGAGATGGGTTGCCAAGCTTCTAAAAAATTACGAGTTTTCCAAAATACCAGCAAATATTTTTTCACACAATCTTGATGACATTGGTGGTAATGATCAGTACACAAATCCCACTTGGCTCACCAAATTTGTTCTTCTAGGTTGATGCGTTCGTCTACAATAGCAGTTTATATAGTTAGGTTTCCCTCTGTCCTCTCATATATAGATAGATGAATTTGGAACTCTAAATCCAACATGGTTTGTAGTAGCTCTTTGAAACTTGATAAAATAAAGGAGTTCTCAGTTTTTGTCTCTATGGTTTGTTTCCTCTTCAAGTAGCCCTAGGCACAGACTGTGGAAAACACTTTCATTGAGAGGGGTTGCCAGCTTCTTAGAAATTACGAGTTTCCAAAATACCAGCAAATATTTTTTCACCCACTCTTGATGATACTTTGTGGTAATGATCAGTACACAAATCCTACTTGGCTCACCAAATTTTGTTCTTCTAGGTTTAAGCGTTCGTCTAAAGTAGCAGTTTTTATATTTAGGTTTCCCTCTGTTCTCTTTTATATAGATAGATTATTTGGAACTCTAAATCCAACATGGATTGTAGTAGCTCTTTGAAACTTGACAAAATGAAGGAGTTCTCAGTTTTGTCTCTATGGTTCTGTTTCCTCTTCAAGTAGCCCTAGGAACAGACTGTGGAAAGCACTTTTATTGAGATGGGTTGCCAAGCTTCTAAGAAATAACGAGTTTCCAAATACCAGCAAATATATTTTCACCCAATCTTGATGACACTTGGTGGTAATGATCAGTACACAAATCCCACTTGGCTCACCAAATTTTGTTCTTCTAGTTTGAAGCTTTCGTCTACAGTAGCAGTTTTTATATTTAGGTTTCCCTCTGTTCTCTCCTATATAGATAGATGAATTTGGAACTCTAAATCCAACATGGTTTGTAGTAGCTCTTTGAAACTTGACAAAATAAAGGAGTTCTCAGTTTTGTCTCTATGCTTTGTTTCCTCTTCAAGTAGCCCTAGGCACAGACTGTGGAAAGCACTTTCATTGAGATGGGTTGCCAAGCTTCTAAGAAATAACGAGTTTCCAAAATACCAGCAAATATATTTTCACCCAATCTTGATGATACTTGGTGGTAATGATCAGTACACAAATCCCACTTGGTCTACCAAATTTTGTTCTTCTAGGTTGAAGCGTTCGTCTACAGTAGCAGTTTTATATTTAGGTTTCCCTGTGTTCTCTCCTATATAGATAGATGAATTTGGAACTCTAAATCCAACATGGTTTGTAGTAGCTCTTGAAACATGATATAATAAAAAAAGTTCACAGTTTTGTCTCTATGGTTTGTTTCCTCTTCAAGTATTCCTAGGCACAGACTGTGGAAAAGCACTTTCATTGAGAGGGGTTGCCAAGCTTCTAAGAAATAACGAGTTTCCGAATACCAGCAAATATTTTTTCACCCAATCTTGATGATACTTGGTGGTAATGATCAGTAAACAAATCCCACTTGGCTCACCAAATTTTGTTCTTCTAGGTTTGAAGCGTTCGTCTACAGTAGCAGTTTTTATATTTAGGTTTCCCTCTGTTCTCTCCTATATAGAATAGATAATTTTGGAACTCTAAATCCAACATGGTTTGTAGTAGCTCTTTGAAACTTGACAAAATGAAGGAGTTCTCAGTTTTGTCTCTATGGTTTATTTCCTCTTCAAGTAGCCATAGGCACAGACTGTGGAAAAGAACTTTCATTGAGAGGGGTTGCCAGCTGCTAAGAAATAACGAGTTTCCGAAACACCAGCAAATATTTTTTCACCCAATCTTGATGATAATTGGTGGTAATGATCAGTACACAAATCCCACTTGGCTCACCAAATTTTGTTCTTCTAGTTTGAAGCTTCGTCTACAGTAGCAGATTTATATTTAGGTTTCCCTCTGTTCTCTCCTATATAGATAGATGAATTTGGAACTCTAAATCCAACATGGTTTGTAGTAGCTCTTTGAAACTTGATAAAATAAAAAAGTTCTCAGTTTTGTCTCTATGGTTTGTTTCCTCTTCAAGTAATCCTAGGCACAGACTGTGGAAAAGCACTTTCATTGAGAGGGGTTGCCAAGCTTCTAAGAAATAACGAGTTTCCGAAATAACAGCAAATATTTTTTCACCCAATCTTGATGATACTTGGTGGTAATGATCAGTAAACAAATCCCAATTGGCTCACCAAATTTTGTTCTTCTAGGTTGAAGCTTTCGTCTACAGTAGCAGTTTTATATTTAGGTTTCCCTCTGTTCTCTCCTATATAGATAGATAATTTTGGATCTCTAAAATCCAACATGGTTTGTAGTAGCTCTTTGAAACTTGACAAAATGAAGGAGTTCTCAGTTTTGTCTCTATGGTTTATTTCCTCTTCAAGTAGCCATAGGCACAGACTGTGGAAAAGAACTTTCATTGAGAGGGGTTGCCAAGCTGCTAAGAAATAACGAGTTTCCGAAACACCAGCAAATATTTTTTCACCCAATCTTGATGATAATTGGTGGTAAGGATCAGTACAAAAATCCCACTTGGCTCACCAAATTTTGTTCTTCTAGTTTGAAGCTTTCGTCTACAGTAGCAGATTTATATTTAGGTTTCCCTCTGTTCTCTCCTATATAGATAGATGAATTTGGAACTCTAAATCCAACATGGTTTGTAGTAGCTCTTTGAAACTTGATAAAATAAAAAAGTTCTCAGTTTTGTCTCTATGGTTTGTTTCCTCTTCAAGTAGTCCTAGGCACAGACTGTGGAAAGCACTTTCACTGAGATGGGTTGCCAAGCTTCTAAAAAATTACGAGTTTCCAAAATACCAGCAAATATTTTTTCACACAATCTTGATGACATTGGTGGTAATGATCAGTACACAAATCCCACTTGGCTCACCAAATTTTGTTCTTCTAGGTTGATGCGTTCGTCTACAATAGCAGTTTATATAGTTAGGTTTCCCTCTGTCCTCTCATATATAGATAGATGAATTTGGAACTCTAAATCCAACATGGTTTGTAGTAGCTCTTTGAAACTTGATAAAATAAAGGAGTTCTCAGTTTTGTCTCTATGGTTTGTTTCCTCTTCAAGTAGCCCTAGGCACAGACTGTGGAAAACACTTTCATTGAGAGGGGTTGCCAGCTTCTTAGAAATTACGAGTTTCCAAAATACCAGCAAATATTTTTTCACCCACTCTTGATGATACTTTGTGGTAATGATCAGTACACAAATCCTACTTGGCTCACCAAATTTTGTTCTTCTAGGTTTACGCGTTCGTCTACAGTAGCAGTTTTTATATTTAGGTTTCCCTCTGTTCTCTTTTATATAGATAGATTATTTTGGAACTCTAAATCCAACATGGTTTGTAGTAGCTCTTTGAAACTTGACAAAATGAAGGAGTTCTCAGTTTTGTCTCTATGGTCTGTTTCCTCTTCAAGTAGCCCTAGGAACAGACTGTGGAAAGCACTTTTATTGAGATGGGTTGCCAAGCTTCTAAGAAATAACGAGTTTCCAAATACCAGCAAATATATTTTCACCCAATCTTGATGACACTTGGTGGTAATGATCAGTACACAAATCCCACTTGGCTCACCAAATTTTGTTCTTCTAGTTTGAAGCTTTCGTCTACAGTAGCAGTTTTTATATTTAGGTTTCCCTCTGTTCTCTCCTATATAGATAGATGAATTTGGAACTCTAAATCCAACATGGTTTGTAGTAGCTCTTTGAAACTTGACAAAATAAAGGAGTTCTCAGTTTTGTCTCTATGCTTTGTTTCCTCTTCAAGTAGCCCTAGGCACAGACTGTGGAAAGCACTTTCATTGAGATGGGTTGCCAAGCTTCTAAGAAATAACGAGTTTCCAAAATACCAGCAAATATATTTTCACCCAATCTTGATGATACTTGGTGGTAATGATCAGTACAATAATCCCACTTGGCTCACCAAATTTTGTTCTTCTAGGTTGAAGCGTTCGTCTACAGTAGCAGTTTTTATATTTAGGTTTCCCTGTGTTCTCTCCTATATAGATAGATGAATTTGGAACTCTAAATCCAACATGGTTTGTAGTAGCTCTTTGAAACATGATATAATAAAAAAGTTCACAGTTTTGTCTCTATGGTTTGTTTCCTCTTCAAGTAATCCTAGGCACAGACTGTGGAAAAGCACTTTCATTGAGAGGGGTTGCCAAGCTCTAAGAAATAACGAGTTTCCGAAATACCAGCAAATATTTTTTCACCCAATCTTGATGATACTTGGTGGTAATGATCAGTAAACAAATCCCACTTGGCTCACCAAATTTTGTTCTTCTAGGTTGAAGCGTTCGTCTACAGTAGCAGTTTTTATATTTAGGTTTCCCTCTGTTCTCTCCTATATAGATAGATAATTTTGGAACTCTAAATCCAACATGGTTTGTAGTAGCTCTTTGAAACTTGACAAAATGAAGGAGTTCTCAGTTTTGTCTCTATGGTTTATTTCCTCTTCAAGTAGCCATAGGCACAGACTGTGGAAAAGAACTTTCATTGAGAGGGGTTGCCAAGCTGCTAAGAAATAACGAGTTTCCGAAACACCAGCAAATATTTTTTCACCCAATCTTGATGATAATTGGTGGTAATGATCAGTACACAAATCCCACTTGGCTCACCAAATTTTGTTCTTCTAGTTTGAAGCTTCGTCTACAGTAGCAGATTTATATTTAGGTTTCCCTCTGTTCTCTCCTATATAGATAGATGAATTTGGAACTCTAAATCCAACATGGTTTGTAGTAGCTCTTTGAAACTTGATAAAATAAAAAAGTTCTCAGTTTTGTCTCTATGGTTTGTTTCCTCTTCAAGTAGTCCTAGGCACAGACTGTGGAAAGCACTTTCACTGAGATGGGTTGCCAAGCTTCTAAAAAATTACGAGTTTCCAAAATACCAGCAAATATTTTTTCACCCAATCTTGATGACACTTGCTGGTAATGATCAGTACACAAATCCCACTTGGCTCACCAAATTTTGTTCTCCTAGGTTGAAGAGTTCATCAAAGTAGCAGTTTTTATATTTAGGTTTCCCTCTGTACTCTCCTGTATAGATAGATGAATTTGGAACACTAAATCCAACATGGTTTGTAGTAGCTCTTTGAAACTTGACAAAATAAAGGAGTTCTCAGTTTTGTCTCTATGGATTGTTTCCTCTTCAAGTAGCCCTAGGCACCGACTGTGGAAAAGCACTTTCATTGAGAGGGGTTGCCAAGCTTCTAAGAAATAACGAGTTTCCGAAATACCAGCAAATATTTTTTCAACCAATATTCATGATACTTGTTGCTAATAATCAGTACACAAATCCCACTTGGCTCACCAAAATTTGTTCTTCTAGGTTGAAGCGTTCGTCTACAGTAGCAGTTTTTATATCTAGGTTTCCCGCTGTTCTCTCCTATATAGATAGATGAATTTGGAACTCTAAATCCAACATGGTTTGTAGTAGCTCTTTGAAACTTGACAAAATAAAGGTTTTCTCAGATTTGTCTTTATGGTTGGTTTCCTCTTCAAGTAGCCCTAGGCACAGACTGTGGAAAAGCACTTTCATTGAGAGGGGTTGCCAAGCTTCTAAGAAATAACGAGTTTCCGAAATACCAGCAATTTTTTTTTCACCCAATCTTGATGATACCTGTTGCTAATGATCAGTACACAAATCCCACTTGGCTCACCAAAATTTGTTCTTCTAGGTTGAAGCGTTCGTCTACAATAGCAGTTTTTATATTTAGGTTTCCCTCTGTTCTCTATTATAGAGATAGATAAATTTGGAACTCTAAATAAATCATGGTTTATAGTAGCTCTTTGAAACTTGACAAAATAAAGGAGTTCTCAGTTTTGTCTCTATGGTTTGTTTCCTCTACAAGTAGCCCTAGGCACAGACTCTGGAAAAGCTCTTTCATTGAGGGGGGTTGCCAAGCTTCTAAGAAATAACGAGTTTCCGAAATACCAGCAAATTTTTTTTCACCCAATCTTGATGATACTTGGTGGTAATGATCAGTCCACAAATCCCAATTGGCTCACCAAATTTTGTTCTTCTAGGTTGAAGCGTTCGTCTACAGTAGCAGTTTTTATATTTAGGTTTCACTCTGTTCTCTCATATATAGATATATGAATTTGGAACTCTAAATCCAACATGGTTTGTAGTAGCTCTTTGAAACTTGACAAAATAAAGGAGTTCTCAGTTTTGTCTCTATGGTTTGTTTCCTCTTCAAGTAGCCCTAGTCACAGACTGCGGAAAAGCACTTTCATTGAGAGGGGTTGCCAAGCTTCTAAGAAATAACGAGTTTCCGAAATACCAGCAAATATTTTTTCACCCAATCTTGATGATACTTGGTGGTAATGATCAGTACACAAATCCCACTTGGCTCACCAAATTTTGTACTTCTAGGTTGAAGCGTTCGTCTACAGTAGCAGTTTTTATATTTAGGTTTCCCTCTGTTCTCTCCTGAATAGATAGATGAATTTGGAACTCTAATTCCAACATGGTTTGTAGTAGGTGTTTGAAACTTGACAAAATAATGGAGTTCTCAGTTTTGTCTCTATGGTTTGTTTCCTCTTCAACTAGCCCTAGGCACAGACTGTTGAAAAGCACTTTCATTGAGAGGGGTTGCCAAGCTTCTAAGAAATAACGAGTTTCCGAAATACCAGCAAATATTTTTTCAGCCAATCTTGATGATACTTGTTGCTGATGATCAGTACACAAATCCCACTTGGCTCACCAAATTTTGTTCTGCTAAGTAGAAGCGTTCGTCTACAGTAGCAGTTTTTATATTTAGGTTTCCATCTGTTCTCTCCTATATAGATAGATGAAGTTGGAATTCTAAATCCAACATGGTTTGTAGTAGCTCTTTGAAACTTGATAAAATAAAAAAGTTCTCAGTTTTGTCCCTATGGTTTGTTTCCTCTTCAAGTAGCCCTAGGCACAGACTGTGGAAAAGCACTTTCATTGAGAGGGGTTACCAAGCTTCTAAAAAATAACGAGTTTCAGAAATACCAGCAAATATTTTTTCACCCAATCTTGATGATTCTTGGTGGTAATGATCAGTACACAAATCCCACTTTGCTCACCAAATTTTGATCTTCTAGGTTGAAGTGTTCGTATACAATAGCAGTTTTTATATTTAGGTTTCCCTCTGTTCTCTCCTATATAGATTGATGAATTCTGAACTCTAAATCCAACATGGTTTATAGTAGCTCTTTGAAACTTGACAAAATAAAGGAGTTCTCAGTTTTGTCTCTATGGTTTGTTTCCTCTTCAAGTTGCACTAGGCACAGACTGTGCAAAGCACTTTCATTGAGATGGGTTGCCAAGCTTCTAAGAAATAACGAGTTTCCAAAATACCAGCAAATATTTTTTCACCCAATCTTGATGACACTTGGTGGTAAGGATCAGTACACAAATCCCACTTATCTCACCAAATTTTGTTCTCCTAGGTTGAAGAGTTCATCAAAGTAGCAGTTTTTATATTTAGGTTTCCCTCTGTACTCTCCTGTATAGATAGATGAATTTGGAACACTAAATCCAACATGGTTTGTAGTAGCTCTTTGAAACTTGACAAAATAAAGGAGTTCTCAGTTTTGTCTCTATGGATTGTTTCCTCTTCAAGTAGCCCTAGGCACCGACTGTGGAAAAGCACTTTCATTGAGAGGGGTTGCCAAGCTTCTAAGAAATAACGAGTTTCCGAAATACCAGCAAATATTTTTTCAACCAATATTCATGATACTTGTTGCTAATAATCAGTACACAAATCCCACTTGGCTCACCAAAATTTGTTCTTCTAGGTTGAAGCGTTCGTCTACAGTAGCAGTTTTTATATCTAGGTTTCCCTCTGTTCTCTCCTATATAGATAGATGAATTTGGAACTCTAAATCTAACATGGTTTGTAGTAGCTCTTTGAAACTTGACAAAATATAGGTTTTCTCAGATTTGTCTCTATGGTTGGTTTCCTCTTCAAGTAGCCCTAGGCACAGACTGTGGAAAAGCACTTTCATTGAGAGGGGTTGCCAAGCTTCTAAGAAATAACGAGTTTCCGAAATACCAGCAATTTTTTTTTCACCCAATCTTGATGATACCTGTTGCTAATGATCAGTACACAAGTCCCACTTGGCTCACCAAATTTTGTTTTTCTAGGTTGAAGCGTTCGTCTACAGTAGCAGTTTTTATATCTAGCTTTCCCTCTGTTCTCTCCTATATAGATAGATGAATTGGGAACTCTAAATCCAACATGGTTTGTAGTAGCTCTTTGAAACTTGACAAAGTAAAGGAGTTCTCAGTTTTGACTCTATGGTTTGTTTCCTCTTCAAGTAGCCCTTGGCACAAACTGTGGAAAAGCACATTCATAGAGAGGGGTTGCCAAGCTTCTAAGAAATTACGAGTTTCCGAAGTACCAGCAAATACTTTTTCACCCAATCTTGATGATACTTGGTGGTAATGATCAGTACACAAATCCCACTTTGCTCACCAAATTTTGTTCTTCTAGGTTAAAGCATTCGTCTACAGTAGCAGTTTTTATATTTAGGTTTCCCACTGTTCTCTCCTATTTAGATAGATGAATTTGGAACTCTAAATCCAACATGGTTTTTAGTAGCTCTTTGAAACTTGACAAAATATAGGAGTTCTCAGTTTTGTCTCTATGATTTGTTTCCTCTTCATGTAGCCCTAGGCACAGACTGTGGAAAAGCACTTTCATTGAGAGGGGTTGAAAAGCTTCTAAGAAATAACGAGTTTCTGAAATACCAGCAAATATTTTTTCAGCCAATCTTGATGATACTTTTGGCTGATGATCAGTACACAAATCCCACTTGGCTCACCAAATTTTGTTCTTCTAGGTTGCAGCGTTCGTCTACAGTAGCAGTTTTTATATTTAGGTTGCCCTCTGTTCTCTCCTGTATAGATAGATTAATTAGGAACTCTAAATACAACATGATTTGTACTAGCTCTTTGAAACATGACAAAATAAAGGAGTTCTCAGTTTTGTCTCTATGGATTGTTTCCTCTTCAAGTAGCCCTAGGCACACACTGTGAAAAAGCACTTTCATTGAGAGGGGTTGCCAAGCTTCTAAGAAATAACGTGTTTCCGAAATACAAGCAAATATTTTTTCACCCAATCTTGATGATACTTGTTGCTAATGATCAGTACACAAATCCCACTTGGCTCACAAATTTTTTTTTCTAGGTTGAAGCGTTCGTCTACAGTAGTAGTTTTTATATTTAGGTTTCACTCTGTTCTCTCCTATATAGATAGATGAATTTGGAACTCTAAATCCAACATGGTTTGTAGTAGCTCTTTGAAACTTGACAAAATAAAGGTTTTCTCAGATTTGTCTCTATGGTTTGTTTCCTCTTCAAGTAGCCCTAGGCACAGACTGTGGAAAGCACTTTCATTGAGATGGGTTGCCAAGCTTCTAAGAAATAACGAATTTCCAAAATACCAGCAAATATTTTTTCACCCAATTTTGATGATACTTGGTGGTAATGATCAGTACACAAATCCCACTTGGCTCACCAAATTTTGTTCTTCTAGGTTGAAGCGTTCGTATACAATAGCAGTTTTTATATTTAGGTTTCCCTCTGTTCTCTCCTATAGAGATAGATGAATTTGGAACTCTAAATAAAACATGGTTTATAGTAGCTCTTTGAACCTTGACAAAATAAAGGAGTTCTCAGTTTTGTCTCTATGGTTTGTTTCCTCTTCAAGTAGCCCTAGGCACAGACTGTGGAAAAGCACTTTCATTGATAGGGGTTGCCAAGCTTCTAAGAAATAACGAGTTTCCGAAATACCAGCAAATTTTTTTTTCACCCAATCTTGATGATACTTGGTGGTAATGATCAGTACACAAATCCCAATTGGCTCACCAAATTTTGTTCTTCTAGGTTGAAGCGTTCGTCTACAGTAGCAGTTTTTATATTTAGGTTTCACTCTGTTCTCTCATATATAGATAGATGAATTTGGAACTCTAAATCCAACATGGTTTATAGTAGCTCTTTGAAACTTGACAAAATAAAGGAGTTCTCAGTTTTGTCTCTATGGTTTGTTTAATCTTCAAGTAGGACTAGGCACAGACTGTGGAAAGCACTTTCAGTGAGATGGGTTGCCAAGCTTCTAAGAAATAATGAGTTTCCAAAATACCAGGAAATATTTTTTCACCCTATCTTGATGATACTTGGTGGTAATGATCAGTACACAAATCCCACTTGGCTCACAAAATTTTGTTCTTCTAGGTTGAAGCGTTCGTCCACAATAGCAGTTTTTATACTTACGTTTCCCTCTGTTCTCTCCTATATAGATTGATGAATTTGGAACTCTAAATCCAACATGGATTGTAGTAGCTCTTTGAAACTTGACAAAATAAAGGAGTTCTCAGTTTTGTCTCTATGGTTAGTTTCCTCTTCAAGTAGCCCAGGGACAGACTGTGGAAAAGCACTTTCATTGAGAGGGGTTGACAAGCTTCTAAGAAATAACGAGTTTCTGATATACCTGCAAAAATTTTTTCACCCAATCTTGATGATACTTGGTGGCAATGATCAGTACACAAATCCCACTTGGCTCACCAAATTTTGTTCTTCTATGTTGAAGCGTTCGTCTACAGTAGCAGTTTTTACATTTAGGTTGCCCTCTGTTCTCTCCTGTATAGATAGATTAATTAGGAACTCTAAATACAACATGGTTTGTAGTAGCTCTTTGAAACTTGACAAAATAAAGGAGTTCTCAGTTTTGTCTCTATGGATTGTTTCCTCTTCAAGTAGCCCTAGGCACCGACTGTGGAAAAGCACTTTCATTGAGAGGGGTTGCCAAGCTTCTAAGAAATAACGAGTTTCCGAAATACCAGCAATTTTTTTTTCACCCAATCTTGATGATACCTGTTGCTAATGATCAGTACACAAATCCAACTTGGCTCACCAAATTTTGTTCTTCTAGGTTGAAGCGTTCATCTACAGTAGCAGTTATTATATCTAGCTTTCCCTCTGTTCTCTCCTATATAGATAGATGAATTTGGAACTCTAAATGCAACATGGTTTGTAGTAGCTCTTTGAAACTTGACAAAATAAAGGAGTTCTCAGTTTTGTCTCTATGGTTTATTTCTTCTTCAAATAGCCCTAGGCACAGACTGTGGAAAGCACTTTCATTGAGATGGGTTGCCAAGCTTCTAAGAAATAACGAGTTTCCGAAATACCAGCAAATATTTTTTCACCCAATCTTGATGATACTTGGTGGTAATGATCAGTACACAAATCCTACTTGCCTCACCAAATTTTGTTCTTCTAGGTTGAGGCGTTCGTCTACAATAGCAGTTTTTATATTTAGGTTTCCCTCTGTTCTCTATTATAGAGATAGATAAATATGGAACTCTAAATAAATCATGGTTTATAGTAGCTCTTTGAAACTTGACAAAATAAAGGTGTTCTCGGTTTTGTCTCTATGGTTTGTTTCCTCTTCAAGTAGCCCTAGGCACAGACTCTGGAAAAGCTCTTTCATTGAGGGGGGTTGCCAAGCTTCTAAGAAATAACGAGTTTCCGAAATACCAGCAAATTTTTTTTCACCCAATCTTGATGATACTTGGTGGTAATGATCAGTCCACAAATCCCAATTGGCTCACCAAATTTTGTTCTTCTAGGTTGAAGCGTTCGTCTACAGTAGCAGTTTTTATATTTAGGTTTCACTCTGTTCTCTCATATATAGATATATGAATTTGGAACTCTAAATCCAACATGGTTTGTAGTAGCTCTTTGAAACTTGACAAAATAAAGGAGTTCTCAGTTTTGTCTCTATGGTTTGTTTCCTCTTCAAGTAGCCCTAGTCACAGATTGTGGAAAAGCACTTTCATTGAGAGGGGTTGCCAAGCTTCTAAGAAATAACGAGTTTACGAAATACCAGCAAATATTTTTTCACCCACTCTTGATGATACTTGGTGGTAATGATCAGTACACAAATCCCACTTGGCTCACCAAATTTTGTTCTTCTAGGTTGAAGCGTTCGTCTACAGTAGCAGTTTTTATATCTAGCTTTCCCTCTGTTCTCTCCTATATAGATAGATGAATTTGGAACTCTAAATCCAACATGGTTTGTAGTAGCTCTTTGAAACTTGACAAAATAAAGGAGTTCTCAGTTTTGTCTCTATGGTTTGTTTCCTCTTCAACTAGCCCTAGGCACAGACTGTGGAAAAGCACTTTCATTGAGAGGGGTTCCCAAGCTTCTAAGAAATAACGAGTTTACGAAATACCAGCAAATATTTTTTCAGCCAATCTTGATGATACTTGTTGCTGATGATCAGTACACAAATCCCACTTGGCTCACCAAATTTTGTTCTGCTAAGTAGAAGCGTTCGTCTACAGTAGCAGTTTTTATATTTAGGTTTCCATCTGTTCTCTCCTATATAGATAGATGTAGTTGGAATTCTAAATCCAACATGGTTTGTAGTAGCTCTTTGAAACTTGATAAAATAAAAAAGTTCTCAGTTTTGTCCCTATGGTTTGTTTCCTCTTCAAGTAGCCCTAGGCACAGACTGTGGAAAAGCACTTTCATTGAGAGGGGTTACCAAGCTTCTAAGAAATAACGAGTTTCAGAAATACCAGCAAATATTTTTTCACCCAATCTTGATGATTCTTGGTGGTAATGATCAGTACACAAATCCCACTTTGCTCACCAAATTTTGTTCTTCTAGGTTGAAGTGTTCGGATACAATAGCAGTTTTTATATTTAGGTTTCCCTCTGTTCTCTCCTATATAGATTGATGAATTCTGAACTCTAAATCCAACATGGTTTATAGTAGCTCTTTGAAACTTGACAAAATAAAGGAGTTCTCAGTTTTGTCTCTATGGTTTGTTTCCTCTTCAAGTAGCACTAGGCACAGACTGTGGAAAGCACTTTCATTGAGATGGGTTGCCAAGCTTCTAAGAAATAACGAGTTTCCAAAATACCAGCAAATATTTTTTCACCCAATCTTGATGACACTTGGTGGTAATGATCAGTACACAAATCCCACTTGGCTCACCAAATTTTGTTCTCCTAGGTTGAAGAGTTCATCAAAGTAGCAGTTTTTATATTTAGGTTTCCCTCTGTACTCTCCTGTATAGATAGATGAATTTGGAACTCTAAATCCAACATGGTTTGTAGTAGCTCTTTGAAACTTGACAAAATAAAGGTTTTCTCAGATTTGTCTCTATGGTTGGTTTCCTCTTCAAGTAGCCCTAGGCACAGACTGTGGAAAAGCACTTTCATTGAGAGGGGTTGCCAAGCTTCTAAGAAATAACGAGTTTCCGAAATACCAGCAATTTTTTTTTCACCCAATCTTGATGATACCTGTTGCTAATGATCAGTACACAAATCCAACTTGGCTCACCAAATTTTGTTCTTCTAGGTTGAAGCGTTCGTCTACAGTAGCAGTTTTTATATCTAGCTTTCCCTCTGTTCTCTCCTATATAGATAGATGAATTTGGAACTCTAAATCCAACATGGTTTGTAGTAGCTCTTTGAAACTTGACAAAGTAAAGGAGTTCTCAGTTTTGTCTCTATGGTTTGTTTCCTCTTCAAGTAGCCCTTGGCACAAACTGTGGAAAAGCACATTCATAGAGAGGGGTTGCCAAGCTTCTAAGAAATTACGAGTTTCCGAAGTACCAGCAAATACTTTTTCACCCAATCTTGATGATACATGGTGGTAATGATCAGTACACAAATCCCACTTTGCTCACCGAATTTTGTTCTTCTAGGTTAAAGCATTCGTCTACAGTAGCAGTTTTTATATTTAGGTTTTCCACTGTTCTCTCCTATTTAGATAGATGAATTTGGAACTCTAAATCCAACATGGTTTTTAGTAGCTCTTTGAAACTTGACAAAATATAGGAGTTCTCAGTTTTGTCTCTATGATTTGTTTCCTCTTCATGTAGCCCTAGGCACAGACTGTGGAAAAGCACTTTCATTGATAGGGGTTGCCAAGCTTCTAAGAAATAACGAGTTTCCGAAATACCAGCAAATTTTTTTTCACCCAATCTTGATGATACTTGGTGGTAATGATCAGTACACAAATCCCAATTGGCTCACCAAATTTTGTTCTTCTAGGTTGAAGCGTTCGTCTACAGTAGCAGTTTTTATATTTAGGTTTCTCTCTGTTCTCTCCTATATAAATAGATGAATTTGGAACTCTAAATCCAACATGGTTTGTAGTAGCTCTTTGAAACTTGACAAAATAAAGGTTTTCTCAGATTTGTCTCTATGGTTTGTTTCCTCTTCAAGTAGCCCTAGGCACAGACTGTGGAAAAGCACTTTCATTGAGAGGGGTTGCCAAGCATCTAAGAAATAACGAGTTTCCGAAATACCAGCAAATATTTTTTTACCCAATCTTGATGATACCTTGTGGTAATGATCAGTACACAAATCCCACTTGGCTCACCAAATTTTGTTCTTCTAGGTTGAAGCGTTCGTCTACAATAGCAGTTTTTATATTTACGTTTCCCTCTGTTCTCTCCTATATAGATTGATGAATTTGGAACTCTAAATCCAACATGGTTTATAGTAGCTCTTTGAAACTTGACAAAATAAAGGAGTTCTCAGTTTTGTCTCTATGGTTAGTTTCCTCTTCAAGTAGCCCTAGTCACAGACTGTGGAAAAGCACTTTCATTGAGAGGGGTTGCCAAGCTTCTAAGAAATAACGAGTTTCCGATATACCTGCAAATATTTTTTCACCCAATCTTGATGATACTTGGTGGCAATGATCAGTACACAAATCCCACTTGGCTCAACAAATTTTGTTCTCCTATGTTGAAGCGTTCGTCTACAGTAGCAGTTTTTATATTTAGGTTTCCCTCTGTTCTCTCCTGTATAGATAAATTAATTAGGAACTCTAAATACAACATGATTTGTAGTAGCTCTTTGAAACATGACAAAATAAAAGAGTTCTCAGTTTTGTCTCTATGGATTGTTTCCTCTTCAAGTAGCCCTAGGCACACACTGTGAAAAAGCACTTTCATTGAAAGGGGTTGCCAAGCTTCTAAGAAATAACGAGTTTCCGAAATACAAGCAAATATTTTTTCACCCAATCTTGATGATACTTGTTGCTAATGATCAGTACCCATATCCCACTTGGCTCACCAAATTTTGTTTTTCTAGGTTGAAGCATTCGTCTACAGTAGTAGTTTTTATATGTAGGTTTCACTCTGTTCTCTCCTATATAGATAGATGAATTTGGAACTCTAAATCCAAATGGTTTGTAGTAGCTCGTTGAAACTTGACAAAATAAATGTTTTCTCAGATTTGTCTCTATGGTTTGTTTCCTCTTCAAGTAGCCCTAGGCACAGACTGTGGAAAGCACTTTCATTGAGATGGGTTGCCAAGTTTCTAAGAAATAACGAGTTTCCGAAATACCAGCAAATATTTTTTCACCCAATCTTGATGATACTTGGTGGTAATGATCAGTACACAAATCCCACTTTGCTCACCAAATTTTGTTCTTCTAAGTTGAAGGATTCGTCTACAGTAGCAGTTTTTATATTTAGGTTTCCCTCTGTTCTCTCCTATTTAGTTAGATGAATTTGGAACTGTAAATACAACATGGTTTTTATTAGCTCTTTGAAACTTGACAAAATAAAGGAGTTCTCAGTTTTGTCTCTATGGTTTGTTTCCTCTTCAAGTAGCCCTAGGCACACACTGTGGAAAAGCACTTTCATTGAGAGTGGTTGCCAAGCTTCTAAGAAATAACGAGTTTCCGAAATACCAGCAAATATTTTTTCACCCAATCTTGATGATACTTGTTGCTAATGATCAGTACACAAATCCCACTTGGCTCACCAAATTTTGTTCTTCTAGGTTGAAGCGTTCGTCTACAGTAGCAGTTTTTATATTTAGGTTGCGATCTGTTCTCTCCTATTTAGATAGATGAATTTTAACTCTAAATCCAACATGGTTTTCAGTAGCTCTTTGAAACTTGACAAAATAAAGGAGTTCTCAGTTTTGTCTCTATGGTTTGTTTCCTCTTCAAGTAGCCCTAGGCACACACTGTGGAAAAGCACTTTCCTTGAGAGGGGTTGCCAGGCTTCTAAGAAATAACGAGTTTCCGAAATACCAGCAAATATTTTTTCAGCCAATCTTGATGATACTTGTTGCTAATGATCAGTACACAAATCCTACATTGCTCACCAAATTTTGTTCTTCTAGTTTGAAGCGTTCGTCTATAGTAGTAGTTTTTATATTTAGGTTTCCCTCTGTTCTCTCCTATAGAGATAGATGAATTTGGAACTCTAAATAAAACATGGTTTATAGTAGCTCTTTGAACCTTGACAAAATAAAGGAGTTCTCAGTTTTGTCTCTATGGTTTGTTTCCTCTTCAAGTACCCCTAGGCACAGACTGTGTAAAAGCACTTTCATTGATAGGGGTTGCCAAGCTTCTAAGAAATAACGAGTTTCCGAAATAAGGGCAAATTTTTATTCACCCAATCTTGATGATACTTGGTGGTAATGATCAGTACACAAATCCCAATTGGCTCACCAATTTTGTTCTCCTAGGTTGAAGCGTTCGTCTACAGTAGCAGTTTTTATATTTAGGTTGCCCTCTGTTCTCTCCTATTTAGATAGATGAATTTGGAACTCTAAATCCAACATGGTTTTCAGTAGCTCTTTGAAACTTGACAAAATAAAGGAGTTCTCAGTTTTGTCTCTACGGTTTGTTTCCTCTTCAAGTAGCCCTAGTCACAGACTGTGGAAAAGCACTTTCATTGAGAGGGGTTGCCAAGCTTCTAAGAAATAACGAGTTTCCGAAATACCAGCAAATATTTTTTCACCCAATCTTGATGATACCTGGTGGTAATGATCAGTACACAAATCCCACTTGGCTCACCAAATTTTGTTCTTCTAGGTTGAAGCGTTCGTCTACAATAGCAGTTTTTATATTTACGTTTCCCTCTGTTCTCTCCTATATAGATTGATGAATTTGGAACTCTAAATCCAACATGGTTTATAGTAGCTCTTTGAAACTTGACAAAATAAAGGAGTTCTCAGTTTTGTCTCTATGGTTAGTTTCCTCTTCAAGTAGCCCTAGTCACAGACTGTGGAAAAGCACTTTCATTAAGAGGGATTGCCAAGCTTCTAAGAAATAACGAGTTTCCGATATAATTGCAAATATTTTTTCACCCAATCTTGATGATACTTGGTGGCAATGATCAGTACACAAATCCCACTTGGCTCACCAAATTTTGTTCTTCTAGGTTGAAGCGTTCGTCTACAGTAGCAGTTTTTATATTTAGGTTTCCCTCTGTTCTCTGTTGTATAGATAGATGAATTTGGAACTCTAAATCCAACATGGTTTGTAGTAGCTCGTTGAGACTTGACAAAATAAAGGAGTTCCCTGTTTTGTCTCTATGGTTTGTTTCCTCTTCAAGTAGCCCTAGTCACATACTGTGGAAAAGCACTTTCATTGAGAGGGGTTGCGAAACTTCTAAGAAATTACGAGTTTCCGAAATACCAGCAAATATTTTTTCACCCAACTTGAAGATACTTGGTGGTAATGATGAGTACACACATCCTACTTGGCTCACCAAATTTTGTTCTTCTAGGTTGAGGCGTTCGTCTAGAGTAGCAGTTTTTATATTTAGGTTTCCCTCTGTTCTCTCCTATTTAGATAGATGAATTTGGAACTCTAAATCCAACATGGTTTTTCGTAGGTCTTTGAAACTTGACAAAATAATGGAGTTCTCAGTTTTGTCTTTATGGTTTGTGTCCTCTTCAAGTAGCCCTAGGCACAAACTGTGGAAAAGCACTTTCATTGAGAGGGTTGCCAGGCTTCTAAGAAATTACGAGTTTCCGAAATACCAGCAAATATTTTTTTAACCCAATCTTGATGATACTTGGTGGTAATAATCAGTACACAAATCCCACGTGGCTCACCAAATTTTGTTCATCTAGGTTGAAGCGTTCGTCTACAGCAGCAGTTTTTATATTTAGGTTTCTCTCTGTTCTCTCCTATACAGATAGGTGAATTTGGAAATCTAAATCCTACATGGATTGTAGTAGCTCTATGAAACTTGACAAAATAAAGGAGTTCTCAGTTTTTTCTCTATGCTTTGTTTCCTCTTCAAGTAGCCCAAGGCACACACTGTGGAAAAGCACTTTCATTGAGAGGGGTATCCAAGCTTCTAAGAAATTACAAATTTCCGAAATACCAGCAAATATTTTTCACCCAATCTTGATGATACTTGGTGGTAATGATCAGGACAGAGATCCCACTTGGCTCACCAAATTTTGTTCTTCTAGGTTGAAGCGTTCGTCTACAGTAGCAGTTTTTATATTTAGGTTTCCCTCTGATCTCTCCTATATAGATAGATGAATTTGGAACTCTAAATCCAACATGCATTGTAGTAACTCTTTGAAACTTGACAAAATAAAGGAGTTCTCAGTTTTGTTTCTATGGTTAGTTTCCACTTAAAGTATTCCTAGGCACAGACTGTGGAAAAGCACTTTCATTGAGAGGGGTATCCAAGCTTCTAAGAAATTACAAATTTCCGAAATACCAGCAAATATTTTTTCACCCAATCTTGATGATACTTGGTGGTAATGATCAGAACACAAATCCCACTTCGCTCACCAAATTTTGTTCTTCTATGTTGATGCGTTCATCTACAGTAGATGTTTTTATATTTAGGTTCCCCTCTGTTCTCTCCTATATAGATAGATGAATTTGGAACTCTAAATCCAACATGGATTGTAGTAGCTCTTTGAAACTTGAAAAAATAAAGGAGTTCTCAGTTTTGTCTCTATGGTTTGTTTCCTCTTCAAGTAGCCCTAGGCACAGACTGTGGAAGCACTTTCATTGAGATGGGTTGCCAAGCTTCTAAGAAATAACGAGTTTCCAAAATACCAGCAAATATTTTTTTACCCAATCTTGATGATACTTAATGGTAATGATCAGTACAAAAATCCCACTTGGCTCACCAAATTATGTTCTTCTAGGTTGAAGCGTTCGTCTACAGTACCAGTTTTTATATTTAGTTTTCACTCTGTTCTCTCATATATAGATAGATGAATTTGGAACTCTAAATCCAACATGGTTTGTAGTAGCTTTTTGAAACATGACAAAATAAAGGAGTTCTCAGTTTTGTCTATATGGTTTGTTTCCTCTTCCAGTAGCCCTAGTCACAGACTGTGGAAATGCACTTTCATTGAGAGTGGTTGCCAAGCTTCTAAGAAATTACAAGTTTCCAAAATACCAGCAAATATTTTTTTACCCAATCTTGATGATTCTTGGTGGTAATGATCAGTACACAAATCCCACTTTGCTCACCAAATTTTGTTCTTCTAGGTTGAAGTGTTCGGATACAATAGCAGTTTTTATATTTAGGTTTCCCTCTGTTCTCTCCTATATAGATTGATGAATTCTGAACTCTAAATCCAACATGGTTTATAGTAGCTCTTTGAAACTTGACAAAATAAAGGAGTTCTCAGTTTTGTCTCTATGGTTTGTTTCCTCTTCAAGAGGCCTAGGCACAGACTGTGAAAACACTTTCATTGGGATGGGTTGCCAAGCTTCCAATGAAATAAGGAGTTTAGAAAATACCAGCAAATATTTTTTCACCCAATCTTGATGATACTTGGTGGAAATGATTAGTACACAAATCCCACTTGGCTCACCAAATTTTGTTCTTCTATGTTGAAGCGTACGTCTACAGTAGCAGTTTTTATATTTAGGTTTTCCTCTGTTCTCTCCTATATAGATAGATGAATTTGGAACTCTAAATCCAACATGGTTTATAGTAGCTCTTTGAAACTTGACAAAATAAAGGAGTTCTCAGTTTTGTCTCTATGGTTTGTTTCCTCTTCAAGTAGCCCTAGGCACAGACTGTGGAAAGCACTTTCATTGAGATGGGTTGCCAAGCTTCTAAGAAATTACGAGTTTCCGAAATACCAGCAAATATTTTTTCACCCAATCTTGATGATACTTGGTGGTAATGATGAGTACACAGATACCACTTGGCTCACCAAATTTTGTTCTTCTAGGTTGAAGCGTTCGTCTACAGTAGCAGTTTATATATTTAGGTTTCTCTCTGTTCTCTCCTATATAGATAGATGAATTTGGAACTCTAAATCCAACATGGATTGTAGTAGCTCTTTGAAACTTGACAAAATAAAGGAGTTCTCAGTTTTGTCTCTATGGTTTGTTTCCTCTTCATGTAGCCTTAGGCACAGACTGTGGAAGCACTTTCATTGAGATGGGTTGCCATGCTTCTAAGAAATAACGAGTTTCCAAAATACCAGCAAATATTTTTTCACCCAATCTTGATGATACTTGGTGGTAATGATCAGTACACCGATCCCACTTGGCTCACCAAATTTTGTTCATCTAGGTTGAAGCGTTCGTCTACAGTAGCAGTTTTTATATTTAGGTTTCCCTCTGTTCTCTCATATATAGATATATGAATTTGGAATTCTAAATCCAACATGGTTTGTAGTAGGTCTTTGAAACTTAACAAAATAAAGGAGTTCTCAGTTTTGTCTCTATGGTTTGTTTCCTCTTCAAGTAGCCCTAGTCACAGACTGTGGAAAAGCACTTTCGTTGAGAGGGGTTGCCAAGCTTCTAAGAAATTACGAGTTTCCGAAACACCAGCAAATATTTTTTCACCCAATCTTGATGATACTTGTTGCTAATGATCAGTACACAAATCCCACTTGGCTCACCAACTTTTGTTCTTCTAGGTTGAAGCGTTCATCTACAGTAGCAGTTTTTATACTTAGGTTTCCCTCTGTTCTCTCCTGTATAGATAGATGAATTTGGAACCCTAAATCCAACATGGTTTGTAGTAGCTCTTTGAAACTTGACAAAATAAAGGAGTTCTCAGTTTTGTCTCTATGGATTGTTTCCTCTTCAATTAGCCCTAGACACACACTGTGGAAAAGCACTTTTATTGAGAGGGGTTGCCAAGTTTCTACGAAATAACGAGTTTCCGAAATACCTGCAAATATTTTTTCACCCAATCTTGATCATACTTGGTGGTAATGATCAGTACACATATTCCACTTGGCTCACCAAATTTTGTTCTACTAGGTTGAAGCGTTCGTCTACAGTAGCAGTTTTTATATTTAGGTTTCCCTCTGTTCTCTCCTGTATAGATAGATGAATTTGGAACTCTAAATCCAACATGGTTTGTAGTAGCTCTTTGAAACTTGACAAAATAAAGGAGTTCTCAGTTTTGTCTCTATGGTTTGTTTCCTCTTCAAGTAGCCCTAGGCACAGACTGTGGAAAGCACTTTCATTGAGATGGGTTGCCAAGGTTCTAAGAAATAACGAGTTTCCAAAATACCAGCAAATATTTTTTCACCCAAACTTGATGATACTTGGTGGTAATGATCAGAACACAAATCCCACTTGGCTCACCAAATTTTGATCTTCTATGTTGATGCGTTCATCTACAGTAGATGTTTTTATATTTAGGTTTCCCTCTGTTCTCTCCTATATAGATAGATGAATTTGGAACTCTAAATCCAACATGGTTTGTAGTAGCTCTTTGAAACTTGAAAAAATAAAGGAGTTCTCAGTTTTGTTTCTATGGTTTGTTTCCTCTTAAAGTATCCCTAGGCACAGACTGTGGAAAAGCACTTTCATTGAGAGTGGTTGCCAATCTTCCAAGAAATTACGAGTTTCTGAAATACCAGCAAATATTTTTTCACCCAATCTTGATGATACTTGGTGGTAATGATCAGTACACAAATCCCACTTTTCTCACCAAATTTTGTTCTTCTAGGTTGAAGCGTTGGTCTACAGTAGCAGTTTTTATATTTAGGTTTCCCTCTGTTCTCTCCTATATAGATAGATGAATTTGGAATTCTAAATTCAACATGGTTTGTAGTAGCTCTTTGAAACTTGAAAAAATAAAATGAGTTCTCAGTTTTGCCTCTATGGTTTGTTTCCTCTTCAAGTAGCCCTAGGCACACACTGTGGAAGCACTTTCATTGAGATGGGTTGCCAAGGTTCTAAGAAATAACGAGTTTCCAAAATACCAGCAAATATTTTTTCACCCAATCATGATGATACTTGGTGGTAATGATCAGTAAACAAATCCCACTTGGCTCACCAAATTTTGTTCTTCTAGGTGGAAGCGTTCCTCCACAGTAGCAGTTTTTATATTTAGGTTTCCCTCTGTTCTCTCCTGTATGGTTTGTTTCCTCTTCAAGTAACCCTAGGCACAAACTGTGGAAAAGCACTTTCATTGAGAGTGGTTGCAAAGCTTCTAAGAAATTACAAGTTTCCGAAACACCAGCAAATATTTTTTCACCCAATCTTGATGATACTTGGTGGTAATGATAAGTACACAAATCCCACTTGGCTCACCAAATTTTGTTCTTCTAGTTTGAAGCTTTCGTCTACAGTAGCAGTTTTCATATTTAGGTTTCCCTCTGTTCTCTCCTATATAGATAGATGAATTTGGAACTCTAAATCCAACATGGTTTGTAGTAGCTCTTTGAAACTTGACAAAATAAAGGAGTTCTCAGTTTTGTCTCTATGATTTGTTTCCTCTTCAAGTAGCCCTAGGCACAGACTGTGGAAAGCACTTTCATTGAGATGGGTTGCCAAGCTTCTAAGAATAAAGAGTTTCCGAAATAGAAGCAAATATTTTTTCACCCAATCTTGATGATACTTGTTGCTAATGATCAGTACACAAATACCACTTGGCTCACCAAATTTTGTTCTTCTAGGTTGAAGCGTTCGTCTACAGTAGCAGTTTTAAATTTAGGTTTCCCTCTGTTCTCTCCTATATAGATAGATGAATTTGGAACTCTAAATCCAACATGGTTTGTAGTAGCTCTTTGAAACTTGACAAAATAAAGGAGTTGTCAGTTTTGTCTCTATGGTTTGTTTCCTCTTCAAGTAGCCCTAGGCACAGACTGTGGAAAAACAATTTCATTTAGAGTGGTTGCCAAGCTTCTAAGAAATTACAAGTTTCCGAAACACCAGCAAATATTTTTTCACTTAATCTTGATGATACTTGGTGGTAATGATCAGTACACAAATCCCACTTGGCTCACCAAATTTTGTTCTTCTAAATTGAAGCGTTCGTGTACAGTAGCAGTTTTTATATTTAGGTTTCTCTCTGTTCTCTCCTATATAGATAGATGAATTTGGAACTCTAAATCCAACATGGTTGTAGTAGACCTTTGAAACTTGACAAAATAAAGGAGATCTCAGTTTTTTCTCTATGGTTTGTTTCCTCTTCAAGTAGCCCTAGGCACAGACATTGGAAAAGCACTTTCATTGAGAGGGGTTGCCAAGCTTCTAAGAAATAACGAGTTCCCGAAATACCAGCAAATATTTTTTCAACCAATTTTGATGATATTTGGTGGTAATGATCAGTACACAAATCCCACTTGGCTCACCAAATTTTGTTCTTCTAGTTTGAAGCTTTCGTCTACAGTAGCAGTTTTTATATTTAGGTTTCCCTCTGTTCTCTCCTATATAGATAGATGAATTTGGAACTCTAAATCCAACATGGTTTGTAGTAGCTTTTTGAAACTTGACAAAATAAAGGAGTTCTCAGTTATGTCTCTATGGTTTGTTTCCTCTTCAAGTAGCCCTAGTCACAGACTGTGGAAAAGCACTTTCATTGAGAGTGGTTGCCAAGCTTCTAAGAAATTACAAGTTTCCGAAACACCAGCAAATATTTTTTCACCCAAACTTGATGATTCTTGGTGGTAATGATCAGTACAAAAATCCCACTTGGCTCACCTAATTTTGTTCTTCTAGGTTGAAGCGTTCGTCTACAGTAGCAGTTTTTATATTTAGGTTTCTCTCTGTTCTCTCCTATATAGATAGATGAATTTGGAACTCTAAATCCAACATGGATTGTAGTAGCTCTTTGAAACTTGACAAAAATAAAAAAGTTCTCAGTTTTGTCTCTATGGTTTGTTTTCCTCTTCAAGTAGCCCTAGGCACAGACTGTGGAAAAGCACATTCATTGAGAGGGGTTGCCAAGCTTCTAAGTAATTCCGAGTTTCCGAAATACCAGCAAATATTTTTTCACCCAATCTTGATGATACTTGGTGGTAATGATCAGTACACAAATCCCACTTGGTTCACCAAATTTTGTTCTTCTAGTTTGAAGCTTTCGTCTACAGTGGCAGTTTATATATTTAGGTTTCCCTCTGTTCGCTCCAATTTAGATAGATGAATTTTTGAACTCTAAATCCAACATGGTTTGAAGTAGCTCTTTGAAACTTGACAAAATAAAGGAGTTCTCAGTTTTGTCTCTATGGTTTGTTTCCTCTTCAAGTAGCCCTAGGCACAGACTGTGGAAAGCACTTTGATTGATATGGGTTGCCAAGCTTCTAAGAAATAACGAGTTTCCGAAATACCAGCAAATATTTTTTCACCCAATCTTGATGATACTTGGTGGTAATGATGAGTACACAAATCCCACTAGGCTCACCAAATTTTGTTCTTCTATGTTCAAGCGTTCGTCTACAGTAGCAGTTTTTATATTTATGTTTCACTCTGTTCTCTCCTGTATAGATAGATGAATTTGGAACTCTAAATCCAACATGGTTTGTAGTAGATCTTTGAAACTTGACAAAATAAAGGAGTTCTCAGTTTTGTCTCTATGGTTTGTTTCCTCTTCAAGTAGCCCTAGGCACACACTGTGGAAAAGCACTTTCATTGAGAGGGGTTGCCAAGCTTCTAAGAAATAACGAGTTTCCGAAACACCAGCAAATATTTTTTTCAGCAATCTTGATGATACTTGGTGGTAATGATCAGTACACAGATCCCACTTGGCTCACCAAATTTTGTTCTTCTAGGTTGAGCGTTCGTCTACAGTAGCAGTTTTTATATTTAGGTTTCACTCTGTTCTCTCATATATAGGTAGATGAATTTGGAACTCTAAATCCAACATGGTTTGTAGTAGCTCTTTGAAACTTGACAAAATAAAGGAGTTCTCATTTTTGTATCTATGGATTGTTTCCACTTCAAGTAGCCCTAGGCACACACTGTGGAAAAGCACTTTCATTGAGATGGGTTGCCAAGCTTCTAAGAAATAACGAGTTTCCGAAATACCAGCAAATATTTTTTCACCCAATCTTGATGATACTTGTTGCTAATGATCAGTACACAGTTCCCACTTGGCTCACCAAATTTTGTTCTTCTAGGTTGAAGCATTTTTCTACAGTAGCAGTTTTTATATTTAGGTTTCCCTCTGTTCTCTCCTATATAGATAGATGAATTTGGAACTCTAAATCCAACATGGTTTGTAGTAGCTCTTTGAAACTTGACAAAATAAAGGAGTTGTCAGTTTTGTCTCTATGGTTTGTTTCCTCTTCAAGTAGCCCTAGGCACAGACTGTGGAAAAGCACTTTCATTGAGAGGGGTTGCCAAGCTTCTAAGAAATAACGAGTTTCCGAAATACCAGCAAATATTTTTTCACTTAATCTTGATGATACTTGGTGGTAATGATCAGTACACAAATCCCACTTGGCTCACCAAATTTTGTTCTTCTAAATTGATGCGTTCGTGTACAGTAGCAGTTTTTATATTTAGGTTTCTCTCTGTTCTCTCCTATATAGATAGATGAATTTGGAACTCTAAATCCAACATGGTTGTAGTAGATCTTTGAAACTTGACAAAATAAAGGAGATCTCAGTTTTTTCTCTATGGTTTGTTTCCTCTTCAAGTAGCCCTAGGCACAGACTGTGGAAAAGCACTTTCATTGAGAGGGGTTGCCAAGCTTCTAAGAAATAACGAGTTTCCGAAATACCAGCAAATATTTTTTCACCCAATTTTGATGATATTTGGTGGTAATGATCAGTACACAAATCCCACTTGGCTCACCAAATTTTGTTCTTCTAGTTTGAAGCTTTCGTCTACAGTAGCAGTTTTTATATTTAGGTTTCCCTCTGTTCTCTCCTATATAGATAGATGAATTTGGAACTCTAAATAAAACATGGTTTGTAGTAGCTTTTTGAAACTTGACAAAATAAAGGAGTTCTCAGTTTTGTCTCTATGGTTTGTTTCCTCTTCAAGTAGCCCTAGGCACAGACTGTGGAAAAGCA
>NW_027510928.1:0-29855 GCF_048772815.1 Callospermophilus lateralis
AGAGTTAAAAATTCATCTATCTATATAGGACAGAAGAGAGTGAAACCTAAATATAAAAACTGCTACTGTAGACGAACGCTTCAACCTAGAAGAACAAAATTTGGTGAGCCAAGTGGGATTTGTGTACCGATCTTCACCAACAAGTATCATCAAGATTGGGTGAAAAAATATTTGCTGGTAATTCGGAAACTCGTTATTTCTTACAAGCTTGGCAACCCCTCTCAATGAAAGTGCTTTTCCACAGTCTCTGCTTAGGGCTACTTGAAGCGGAAACAAATCATAGAGACAAAACTGAGAACTCCTTTATTTTGTCAAGTTTCAACGAGCTACTACAAACCATGTTGGATTTAGAGTTCCAAATTCATCTATCTATATAGGGGAGAGCAGAGTAAAACCTAAAAATAAAAACTGCTACTGTAGACGAATGCATCAACCTAGAAGAAGAAAATTTGGTGAGCCAAGTGGGATTTGTGTACTTGTCCTTACCACCAAGTATCATCAAGAGTGCGTGAAAAAATATTTGCTGGTATTTCATAAAATCGTTATTTCTTAGAAGCTTGGCAACCCGTCTCAATGAAAGTGCTTTTCCACAGTCTGTGCCAGGGCTACTTGAAGAGGAAACAAAACCATAGAGACAAAACTGAGAACTCCTTTATTTTGTCAATTTCAAAGAGCCACTAAAAACCATGTTGGATTTAGAGTTCCAAATTCATCTATCTATATAGCAGAGAACAGAGTGAAACCTAAACATAAAAACTGCTACTGTAAACGAACGCTTCAACCTAGAAGAACAAAATTTGGTGAGCCAAGTGGGATTTGTTTACGGATCATCAATACCAAGTATCATCAAGATTGGGTGAAAAAATATTTGCTGGTATTTCGGAAACTCGTAATTTCTTGGAAGCTTGGCAACCCTTTTCAATGAAAGTGTTTTCCACCATTTGTTCCTGGGGCTACTTGAAGAGGAAACAAACAATAGAGACAAAACTGAGAACTCCTTTATTTTGTCAAGTTTCAAAGAGCTACTACAAACCATGTTGTTGTTAGAGTTCCAAATTCATCTATCTATATAGGAGAGAACAGAGTGAAACCTAAATATAAAAACTGCTACTGTAAACGAACGCTTCAACCTAGAAGAACAAAATTTGGTGAGCCAAGTGGGATTTGTTTACGGATCATCACCACCAAGTATCATCAAGATTGGGTGAAAAAATATTTGCTGGTATTTCATAAAATCGTTATTTCTTAGAAGCTTGGCAACCCGTCTCAATGAAAGTGCTTTTCCACAGTCTCTGCTAAGGGCTACTTGAAGCGGAAACAAATCATAGAGACAAAACTGAGACTCCTTTAGATTGTCAAGTTTCAAAGAGCTACTACAAACCATGTTGGATTTAGAGTTCCAAATTCATCTATCTATATAGGAGAGAACAGAGTAAAACCTAAAAATAAAAATTGCTACTGTAGACAAATGCATCAACCTAGAAGAACAAAATTTGGTGAGCCAAGTGGGATTTGTGTACTTGTCTTTACCACCAAGTATCATCAAGAGTGCGTGAAAAAATATTTGCTGGTATTTCATAAAATCTTTATTTCTTAGAAGCTTGGCAACCCCTCTCAATAAAAGTGCTTTTCCACAGTCTCTGCTTAGGGCTACTTGAAGCGGAAATAAATCATAGAGACAAAACTGAGAACTCCTTTATTTTGTCAAGTTTCAAAGAGCTACTACAAACCATGTTGGATTTAGAGTTCCAAATTCATCTATCTATATAGGAGAGAACAGAGTGAAACCTAAATATAAAAACTGCTACTGTAAACGAACGCTTCAACCTAGAAGAAAAAATTTGGTGAGCCAAGTGGGATTTGTTTACGGATCATCACCACCAAGTATCATCAAGATTGGGTGAATAAATATTTGCTGGTATTACGGAAACTCGTAATTTCTTGGAAGCTTGGCAACCCCTCTCAATGAAAGTGCTTTTTTACAGTCTCTGCTTAGGGCTACTGGAAGCGGAAACAAATCATAGAGACAAAACTGAGAACTCCTTAATTTTGTGAAGTTTCAAAGAGCTACTATAACCCATATTGGATTTAGAGTTCCAAATTCATCTATCTATATAGGAGAGAACAGAGTGAAACCTAAATATAAAAACTGCTATTGTATAAGAAGGCTTCAACCTAGAAGAACAAAATTTGGTGAGCCAAGTGGGATTTGTGTACCGATCTTCACCACCAAGTATCATCAAGATTGGGTGAAAAAATATTTGCTGGTAATTCGGAAACTCGTTATTTCTTAGAAGCTTGGCAACCCCTCTCAATGAAAGTGCTTTTCCACAGTCTCTGCTAAGGGCTACTTGAAGCGGAAACAAATCATAGAGACAAAACTGAGAACTCCTTTAGATTGTCAAGTTTCAAAGAGCTAGTACAACCATGTTGGATTTAGAGTTCCAAATTCATCTATCTATATAGGAGAGAACAGAGTAAAACCTAAAAATAAAAATTGCTACTGTAGACGAATGCATCAACCTAGAAGAACAAAATTTGGTGAGCCAAGGGGGATTTGTGTACTTGTCTTTACCACCAAGTATCATCAAGAGTGCGTGAAAAAATATTTGCTGGTATTTCATAAAATCTTTATTTCTTAGAAGCTTGGCAACCCCTCTCAATAAAAGTGCTTTTCCACAGTCTCTGCTTAGGGCTACTTGAAGCGGAAATGAATCATAGAGATAAAACTGAGAACTCCTTTATTTTGTCAAGTTTCAAAGAGCTACTACAAACCATGTTGGATTTAGAGTTCCAAATTCATCTATCTATATAGGAGAGAACAGAGTGAAACCTAAATATAAAAACTGCTACTGTAAACGAACGCTTCAACCTAGAAGAACAAAATTTGGTGAGCCAAGTGGGATTTGTCTACGGATCATCACCACCAAGTATCATCAAGATTGGGTGAATAAATATTTGCTGGTATTTCGGAAACTCGTAATTTCTTGGAAGCTTGGCAACCCCTCTCAATGAAAGTGCTTTTCCACAGTCTCTGCTTAGGGCTACTTGAAGCGGAAATAAATCATAGAGACAAAACTGAGAACTCCTTTATTTTGTCAAGTTTCAAAGAGCTACTACAAACCATGTTGGATTTAGAGTTCCAAATTCATCTATCTATATAGGAGAGAACAGAGTAAAACCTAAAAAATAAAAATTGCTACTGTAGACGAATGCATCAACCTAGAAGAACAAAATTTGGTGAGCCAAGTGGGATTTGTGTACTTGTCTTAACCACCAAGTATCATCAAGAGTGCGTGAAAAAAATATTTGCTGGTATTTCATAAAATCTTTATTTCTTAGAAGCTTGGCAACCCCTCTCAAATAAAGTGCTTTTCCAGAGTCTCTGCTTAGCGCTACTTGAAGCGGAAACAAATGATAGAGAAAAAATTGAGAACTCCTTTAGATTGTCAAGTTTCAAAGAGCTACTACAAACCATGTTGGATTTAGAGTTCCAAATTCATCTATCTATATAGGAGAGAACAGAGTGAAACCTAAAAATAAAAACTGCTACTGTAGACGAATGCATCAACCTAGAAGAACCAAATTTGGTGAGTCAAGTGGGATTTGTGTACTTTTCCTTACCACCAAGTATCATCAAGATTGGGTGAAAAAAATATTTGCTGGTATTTCGGAAACTCGTAATTTCTTGGAAGCTTGGCAACCCCTCTCAATGAAAGTGCCTTTCCATCGTTTGTTCCTGGGGCTACTTGAAGAGGAAAAAAAACCATAGAGACAAAACTGAGAACTCCTTTATTTTGTCAAGTTTCAAAGAGCCACTACAAACCATGTTGGATTTAGAGTTCCAAATTCATCAATCTATATAGGAGAGAACAGAGTGAAACCTAAAATTAAAAACTGCTACTGAAAATGAACGTATAAACCTAGAAGAACAAAATTTGGTGAGCCAAGTGGGATTTGTGTACTTTTCCTTACCACCAAGTATCATCAAGATTGGGTGAAAAAATATTTGCTGGTATTTCGGAAACTAGTTATTTCTTAGAAGCTTGGCAACCCCTATTAATGAAAGTGCTTTTCCACAGTCAGTGCCTAGGGATACTTGAAGAGGAAACAAACCATAGAAACAAAACTGAGAATACCTTTATTTTGACTAGTTGCAAAGAGCCACAACAAACCATGTTGGATTTAGAGTTCCAAATTCATCTATCTATATAGCAGAGAACAGAGTGAAAACTAAACATAAAAACTGCTATTTTGACGAATGCTTCAACCTAGAAGAACAAAATTTGGTGAGCCAAGTGGGATTTGTGTACTGATCATTACCACCAAGCATAATCAAGATTGGGTGAAAAAATATTTGCTGGTATTTCGGAAACTCGTTATTTCTTAGAAGCTTGGCAACCCCACTCAATGAAAGTGTTTTTCCACAGTCTGTGCCCTAGGACTACTTGAAGAGGAAACAAACCGTAGAAACAAATCTGAGAACTCCTTTATTTTGTCAAGTTTCAAAGAGCTACAACAAACCATGTTGGATTTAGAGTTCCAAATTCATCTATCTATATAGGAGAGAACAGAGTGAAACCTAAATATAAAAACTGCTACTGTGGACGAACGCTTCAACCTAGAAGAACAAAATTTGCTGAGCCAAGTGGGATTTGTGTACCGATCATTACCACCACGTATCATCAATATTGGGTGACAAAATATTTGCTGGTATTTCGGAAAATCGTAATTTCTTGGAAGCTTGGCAACCCCTTTCATTGAAAGTGCTTTTCCACAGTCTCTGCATAGGGCTACATGAAGCGGAAACAAATCATAGAGACAAAACTCAGAACTTCTTTACTTTGTCAAGTTTCAAAGAGCTACTACAAACCATTATGGATTTATAGTTCCAAATACATCTATCTCTATAGGAGAGTACAGAGTGAAACCTAAATATAAAAACTGCTACTGTAGACGAACGCTTCAACCTAGAAGACAAAATTTGGTGAGCCAAGTGGGATTTGTGTAGTGATCATTAACCCCAAGTGTCATCAAGATTGCGTGAAAAAAAATTTGCTGGTATTTCGGAAACTCGTTATTTCTTAGAAGCTTGTCAACCCCTCTCAATGAAAGTGCTTTTCCACCGTCTGTGCCCTGGGCTACTTGAATAGGAAACACACCATAGAGACAAAACTGAGTACTCCTTTATTTTGTCAAGTTTCAAAGAGCTACTACAAACCATGTTGGATTTAGAGTTCCGAATTCATCTACCTATATAGGAGAGAGAACAGAGTGAAACCTAAATAGAAAAATTGCTACTGTAGACGAAAGCTTCAACCTAGAAGAACAAAATTTGGTGAGCCAAGTGGGATTTGCGTACTGATCATCACCACCAAGAATCATCAAGATTGGATGAAAAAATATTTGCTGGCATTTCGGAAACTCGTTATTTCTTAGAAGCTTGGCAACCCTTTCAATGAAAGTGCTTTACCACCTCTGTGCCTAGGGCTACTTGAAGAGGAAACAAACCATAGAGACAAAACTGAGAACTCCTTTATTTTGTCACGTTTCAAAGAGCCACTACAAACCATGTTGGATTTAGAGTTCCAAATTCTTCTATCTATATAGCAGAGAACAGAGTGAAACCTAAATATAAAAACTGCTACTGTGGACGAATGCTTCAACCTAGAAGAACAAAATTTGGTGAGCCAAGTGGGTTTTGTGTACTTGTCCTTACCACCAAGTATCATCAAGATTGGGTGAATAAATATTTGCTGGTATTTCGGAAACTCGTAATTTCTTGGAAGCTTGGCAACCCCTCTCAATGAATGTGCTTTTTTACAGTCTCTGCTTAGGGCTACTGGAAGCGGAAACAAATCATAGAGACAAAACTGAGAATTCCTTTATTTTGTCAAGTTTCAAAGAGATACTATAAACCATATTGGATTTGGAGTTCCAAATTCATCTATCTATATAAGAGAGAACAGAGAGAAACCTAAATATAAAAACTGCTATTGTATACGAACGCTTCAACCTAGAAGAACAAAATTTTGGTGAGCCAAGTGGGATTTGTGTACCGATCTTCACCACCAAGTATCATCAAGATTGGGTGAAAAAATATTTGCTGGTAATTCGGAAACTCGTTATTTCTTAGAAGCTTGGCAACCCCTCTCAATGAAAGTGCTTTTCCACAGTCTCTGCTAAGGGCTACTTGAAGCGGAAACAAATCATAGAGACAAAACTGAGAACTCCTTTAGATTGTCAAGTTTCAAAGAGCTAGTACAACCATGTTGGATTTAGAGTTCCAAATTCATCTATCTATATAGGAGAGAACAGAGTAAAACCTAAAAATAAAAATTGCTACTGTAGACGAATGCATCAACCTAGAAGAACAAAATTTGGTGAGCCAAGTGTGATTTGTGTACTTGTCTTTAAGACCAAGTATCATCAAGAGTGCGTGAAAAAATATTTGCTGGTATTTCATAAAATCTTTATTTCTTAGAAGCCTGGCAACCCCTCTCAATGAAAGTGCTTTTCCACAGTCTCTGCTTAGCGCTACTTGAAGCGGAAACAAATGATAGAGACAAAATTGAGAACTCCTTTAGATTGTCAAGTTTCAAAGAGCTATTACAAACCATGTTGGATTTAGAGTTCCAAATTCATCTATCTATATAGGAGAGAACAGAGTAAAACCTAAAAATAAAAACTGCTACTGTAGACGAATGCATCAACCTAGAAGAACAAAATTTGGTGAGAAAAGTGGGATTTGTGTACTTGTCCTTACCACCAAGTATCATCAAGATTGGGTGAAAAAATATTTGCTGGTATTTCGGAAACTCGTAATTTCTTGGGGGCTTGGGAACCCCTCTCAATGAAAGTGCTTTTCCACAGTCTCTGCTAAGGGCTACTTGAAGCGGAAACCAAATCATAGAGACAAAATTGAGAACTCCTTTATTTTGTCAAGTTTCAAAGAGCTACTACAAACCATGTTGGATTTAGAGTTCCGAATTCATCTACCTATAGAGGAGAGAACAGAGTGAAACCTAAATAGAAAAATTGCTACTGTAGACGAAAGCTTCAACCTAGAAGAACAAAATTTGGTGAGCCAAGTGGGATTTGCGTACTGATCATCACCACCAAGTATCATCAAGATTGGATGAAAAAATATTTGCTGGTATTTCGGAAACTCATTATTTCTTAGAAGCTTGTCAACCCCTCTCAATGAAAGTGCTTTTCCACCGTCTGTGCCCTGGGCTACTTGAAGAGGAAACACACCATAGAGACAAAACTGAGTACTCCTTTATTTTGTCAAGTTTCAAAGAGCTACTACAAACCATGTTGGATTTAGAGTTCCGAATTCATCTACCTATAGAGGAGAGAACAGAGTGAAACCTAAATAGAAAAATTGCTACTGTAGACGAAAGCTTCAACCTAGAAGAACAAAATTTGGTGAGCCAAGTGGGATTTGCGTACTGATCATCACCACCAAGTATCATCAAGTTTGGATGAAAAAATATTTGCTGACATTTCGGAAACTCGTTATTTCTTAGAAGCTTGGCAACCCCTTTCAATGAAAGTGCTTTTCCACAGTCTGTGCCTAGGGCTACATGAAGAGGAAACAAACCCTAGAGACAAAACTGAGAACTCCTTTATTTTGTCACGTTTCAAAGAGCCACTACAAACCATGTTGGATTTAGAGTTCCAAATTCTTCTATCTATATAGGAGAGAACAGAGTAAAACCTAAATATAAAAACTGCTACTGTAGACGAACGCTTCAACCTAGATGAACAAAATTTGGTGAGCCAAATGGAATTTGTGTAGTGATCATTACCACCAAGTGTCATCAAGATTGCGTGAAAAACAATTTGCTGGTATTTCGGAAACTCGTTATTTCTTAGAAGCTTGTCAACCCCACTCAATGAAAGTGCTTTTCCACCGTCTGTGCATTGGGCTACTTGAAGAGGAAACAAACCATAGAGAAAAAACTGAGTACTCCTTTATTTTGTCAAGTTTCAAAGAGCTACTACAAACCATGGTGGATTTAGAGTTCCAAAGTCACCTATCTATATCGCAGAGAACAGAGTGAAACCTAAATATAAATACTGCTACTGTAGACGAACGCTTCAAACAAGAAGAACAAAATTTGGTGAGCCAAGTGGGATTTGTGTACCGATCATCACCACCAAATATCATCAAGATTGGGTGAAACTATATTTGCTGGTATTTCGGAAACTCGTAATTTCTTGGAAGCTTGTCAACCCCTCTCAATGAAAGTGCTTTTCCACAGTCTCTGCTTAGGGCTACTTGAAGCGGAAACAAATCATAGGGACAAAACTGAGAACTCCTTTATTTTTTCAAGTTTCAAAGAGCTACTACAAATCATATTGGATTTAGAGTTCCAAATTCATCTGTCTGTATAGGAGAGTACAGAGTGAAACCTAAATATAAAAACTGCAACTGTAGACGAACGCTTCAACATAGAAGAACAAAATTTGGTGAGCCAAGTTTGATTTGTGTACCGATCTTCACCACCAAGTATCATCAAGATTGGTTGAAAAAATATTTGCTGGTAATTCAGAAACTCGTTATTTCTTTGAAGCTGGCAACCCCTCTCAATAAAAGTGCTTTTCCACAGTCTCTGCTTAGGGCTAATTGAAGCGGAAACAAATCATAGAGACAAAACTGAGAACTCCTTTATTTTGTCAAGTATCAAAGAGCTACTACAAACCATGTTGGATTTAGAGTTCCAAATTCATCTATCTATATAGCAGAGAACAGAGTGAAACCTAAATATGAAAACTGCTACTGTACACGAACGCTTCAACCTAGAAGAACAAAATTTGGTGAGCCAAGTGGGATTTGGGTACTGATCATTACCACCACGTATCATCAAGATTGGTTGAAAAAATATTTCCTGGTATTTCGGAAACTCGTAATTTTTTTTAAGCTTGGCAACCCCTCTCAATGAAAGTGCTTTCCCACAGTCTCTGCTTAGGGCTACTTGAAGCGGACAGAAATCATAGAGAGAAAACTGAGAACTTCTTTATTTTGTGAAGTCTCAAAGAGCTACTACAAACCATATTGGATTTAGAGTTCCAAATTCATCTGTCTATATAGGAGAGTACAGAGTGAAACCTAAATATAAAAACTGCTACTGTAGACGAACGCTTCAACCTAGAAGAACAAAATTTGTTGAGCCAAGTGGGATTTGTGTACCGATCATCACCACCAAGTATCATCAAGATTGGGTGAAACAATATTTGCTGGTATTTCGGAAACTCGTAATTTCTTTTTAAGCTTGGCAACCCCTCTCAATGAAAGTGGTTTTCCACAGACTCTGCTTAGGGCTACTTGAAGCGGAAACAAATCATAGGGACAATACTGAGAACTCCTTCATTTTGTCAAGTTTCAAGGAGCTACAACAAATCATATTGGATTTAGAGTTCCAAATTCATCTGTCTATATAGGAGAGTACAGAGTGAAACCTAAATATAAAAACTGCTACTGTAGATGAACGCTTCAAAATAGAAGAACAAAATTTGGTAAGCCTAGTGGGATTTGTGTACCGATCATCACCACCAAGTATCATCAAGATTGGGTGAAAAAATATTTGCTGGTATTTCGGAAACTAGTTATTTCTTAGAAGCTTGGCAACCCCTATCAATGAAAGTGCTTTTCCACAGTCAGTGCCTAGGGATACTTGAAGAGGAAACAAACCATAGAGACAAAACTGAGAATTCCTTTATTTTGTCAAGTTGCAAAGAGCCAATCAAACCATGTTGGATTTAGAGTTCCAAATTCATCTATCTATATAGCAGAGAACAGAGTGAAACCTAAACATAAAAACTGCTACTGTAGACGAACGCTTCAACCTAGAAGAACAAAATTTGGTGAGCCAAGTGGGATTTGTGTAGTGATCATTACCACCAAGTGTCATCAAGATTGCGTGAAAAAAAATTTGCTGGTATTTCGGAAACTCATTATTTCTTAGAAGCTTGTCAACCCCTCTCAATGAAAGTGCTTTTCCACCGTCTGTGCCCTGGCCTACTTGAAGAGGAAACACACCATAGAGACAAAACTGAGTACTCCTTTATTTTGTCAAGTTTCAAAGAGCTACTACAAACCATGTTGGATTTAGAGTTCCGAATTCATCTACCTATAGTGGAGAGAACAGAGTGAAACCTAAATATAAAAATGGCTACTGTAGACGAACGCTTCAATCTAGAAGAACAAAATTTGGTGAGCCAAATGGGATTTGTGTACCGATCTTCACCACCAAGTATCATCAAGATTGGGTGAAAAAATATTTGCTGGTAATTCGGAAACTCGGTATTTCTTAGAAGCTGGCAACCCCTCTCAATAAAAGTGCTTTTCCACAGTCTCTGCTTAGGGCTACTGGAAGCGGAAACATATCATAGAGACAAAACTGAGAACTACTTTATTTTGTCAAGTTTCAAAGAGCTACTACAAACCATGTTGGATTTAGAGTTCCAAACTCATCTATCTATATAGCAGAGAACAGAGTGAAACCTAAATATAAAAACTGCTACTGTAGACGAACACTTCAACCTAGAAGAACTAAATTTGGTGAGCCAAGTGGGTTTTGTGTACTTGTCCTTACCACCAAGTATCATCAACATTGGGTGACAAAATATTTGCTGGTATTTCGGAAACTCGTAATTTCTTGGAAGCTTGGCACCCCCTTTCTATGAAAGTGCTTTTCCACAGTCTCTGCTTAGGGCTACATGAAGCGGAAACAAATCATAGAGACAAAACTGAGAACTCCTTTACTTGTTCAAGTTTCAAAGAGCTACTACAAACCATATTGGATTTAGAGTTCCAAATTCATCTATCTATATAGGAGAGAACAGAGTAAAACCTAAATATAAAAACTGCTACTGTAGACGAACGCTTCAACCTAGAAGAACAAAATTTGGTGAGCCAAGTTGGATTTGTGTACTGATCATTACCACCAAGTGTCATCAAGATTCCGTGAAAAAATATTTGCTGGTATTTCGGAAACTCGTTATTTCTTAGAAGCTTGGCAACCCCACTCAATGAAAGTGCTTTTCCACAGTCTGTTCCTAGGGGTACTTGAAGAGGAAACAAACCATAGAGACAAAACTGAGAACTCCTTTATTTTGTCAAGTTTCAAAGAGCTACTACAAACCATGTTGGATTTAGAGTTCCAAATTCATCTATCTATATAGCAGAGAACAGAGTGAAACCTAAATATGAAAACTGCTACTGTAGACGAACGCTTCAACCTAGAAGAACAAAATTTGGTGAGCCAAGTGTGATTTGGGTACTGATCATTACCACCACGTATCATCAAGATTGGTTGAAAAAATATTTCCTGGTATTTCGGAAACTCGTAATTTTATTTAAGCTTGGCAACCCCTCTCAATGAAAGTGCTTTCCCACAGTCTCTGCTTAGGGCTACTTGAAGCGGACAGAAATCATAGAGACAAAACTGAGAACATCTTTATTTTGTGAAGTCTCAAAGAGCTACTACAAACCATATTGGATTTAGAGTTCCAAATTCATCTGTCTATATAGGAGAGTACAGAGTGAAACCTAAATATAAAAACTGCTACTGTAAATGAACGCTTCAACCTAGAAGAACAAAATTTGTTGAGCCAAGTGGGATTTGTGTACCGATCTTCACCACCAAGTATCATCAAGATTGGATGAAAAAATATTTGCTGGTAATTCGGAAACTCGTTATTTCTTAGAAGCTGGCAACCCCTCTCAATAAAAGTGCTTTTCCACAGTCTCTGCTTAGGGCTACTTGAAGCGGAAACATATCATAGAGACAAAACTGAGAACTACTTTATTTTGTCAAGTTTCAAAGAGCTACTACAAACCATGTTGGATTTAGAGTTCCAAAATCATCTATCTATATAGCAGAGAACAGAGTGAAACCTAAATATGAAAACTGCTACTGTAAACGAACGCTTCAACCTAGAAGAACAAAATTTGGTGAGCCAAGTGGGATTTGGGTACTGATCATTACCACCAAGTGTCATCAAGATTGCGTGAAAGAATATTTGCTGGTATTTCAGAAACTCGAAATTTCTTGAAAGCTTGGCACCCCCTTTCTATGAAAGTGCTTTTCCACAGTCTCTGCTTAGGGCTACATGAAGGGGAAACAAATTATAGAGACAAAACTGAGAACTCCTTTACTTGGTCAAGTTTCAAAGACCTACTACAAACCATATTGGATTTAGAGTTCCAAATTCATCTATGTATATAGGAGAGAACAGAGTAAAACCTAAATATAAAAACTGCTACTGTAGACGAACGCTTCAACCTAGATGAACAAAATTTGGTGAGCCAAATGGGATTTGTGTAGTGATCATTACCACCAAGTGTCATCAAGATTGCGTGAAAAAAAATTTGCTGGTATTTTGAAACTCGTTATTTCTTATTAGCTTGTCAACCCCTCTCAATGAAAGTGCTTTTCCACCGTCTGTGCATTTGGCTACTTGAAGAGGAAACAAACCATAGAGAAAAAACTGAGTACTCCTTTATTTTGTCAAGTTTCAAAGAGCTATTACAAACCATGTTGGATTTAGAGTTCCAAAGTCATCTATCTATATCGCAGAGAACAGAGTGAAACCTAAATATAAATACTGCTACTGTAGACGAACGCTTCAACCTAGAAGAACAAAATTTGGTGAGCCAAGTGGGATTTGTGTACCGATCATCACCACCAAATATCATCAAGATTGGGTGAAACTATATTTGCTGGTATTTCGGAAACTCGTAATTTCTTGGAAGCTTGGCAACCCCTCTCAATGAAAGTGCTTTTCCACAGTCTCTGCTTAGGGCTACTTGAAGCGGAAACAAATCATAGAGACAAAACTGAGAACTCCTTTATTTTGTCAAGTTTCAAAGAGCTACTACAAACCATGTTGGATTTAGAGTTTGAAATTCATCTATCTATATAGCAGAGAACAGAGTGAAACCTAAATATGAAAACTGCTACTGAAGACGAACGCTTCAACCTAGATGAACAAAATTTGGTGAGCCAAATGGAATTTGTGTAGTGATCATTACCACCAAGTGTCATCACGATTGCGTGAAAAAAAATTTGCTGGTATTTCGGAAACTCGTTATTTCTTAGAAGCTTGTCAACCCCTCTCAATGAAAGTGCTTTTCCACCGTCTGTGCATTTGGCTACTTGAAGAGGAAACAAACCATAGAGAAAAAACTGAGTACTCCTTTATTTTGTCAAGTTTCAAAGAGCTACTACAAACCATGTTGGATATAGAGTTCCAAAGTCACCTATCTATATCGCAGAGAACAGAGTGAAACCTAAATATAAATACTGCTACTGTAGACGAACGCTTCAACCAAGAAGAACAAAATTTGGTGAGCCAAGTGGGATTTGTGTACCGATCATCACCACCAAATATCATCAAGATTGGGTGAAACTATATTTGCTGGTATTTCGGAAACTCGTAATTTCTTGGAAGCTTGTCAACCCCTCTCAATGAAAGTGCTTTTCCACAGTCTCTGCTTAGGGCTACTTGAAGTGGAAACAAATCATAGGGACAAAACTGAGAACTCCTTTATTTTGTCAAGTTTCAAAGAGCTACTACAAATCATATTGGATTTAGTGTTCCAATTTCATCTGTCTATATAGGAGAGTACAGAGTGAAACCTAAACATAAAAACTGCTACTGTAGACGAACGCTTCAACCTAGAAGAACAAAATTTGGTGAGCCAAGTGTGATTTGTGTACCGATCTTCACCACCTAGTATCATCAAGATTGGGTGAAAAAATATTTGCTGGTAATTCGGAAACTCGTTATTTCTTAGAAGCTGGCAACCCCTCTCAATAAAAGTGCTTTTCCACAGTCTCTGCTTAGGGCTAATTGAAGCGGAAACAAATCATAGAGACAAAACTGAGAACTCCTTTATTTTGTCAAGTATCAAAGAGCTACTACAAACCATGTTGGATTTAGAGTTCCAAATTCATCTATCTATATAGCAGAGAACAGAGTGAAACCTAAATATGAAAACTGCTACTGTAGACGAACGCTTCAACCTAGAAGAACAAAATTTGGTGAGCCAAGTGGGATTTGGGTACTGATCATTACCACCACGTATCATCAAGATTGGTTGAAAAAATATTTCTTGGTATTTCGGAAACTCGTAATTTTATTTAAGCTTGGCAAACCCTCTCAATGAAAGCGCTTTCCCACAGTCTCTGCTTAGGGCTACTTGAAGCGGACAGAAATCATAGAGACAAAACTGAGAACTTCTTTATTTTGTGAAGTCTCAAAGAGCTACTACAAACCATATTGGATTTAGAGTTCCAAATTCATCTGTCTATATAGGAGAGTACAGAGTGAAACCTAAATATAAAAACTGCTACTGTACATGAACGTTTCAACCTAGAAGAACAAAATTTGTTGAGCCAAGTGGGATTTGTGTACCGATCTTCACCACCAAGTATCATCAAGATTGGATGAAAAAATATTTGCTGGTAATTCGGAAACTCGTTATTTCTTAGAAGCTGGCAACCCCTCTCAATAAAAGTGCTTTTCCACAGTCTCTGCTTAGGGCTACTTGAAGCGGAAACATATCATAGAGACAAAACTGAGAACTACTTTATTTTGTCAAGTTTCAAAGAGCTACTACAAACCATGTTGGATTTAGAGTTCCAAATCATCTATCTATATAGCAGAGAACAGAGTGAAACCTAAATATGAAAACTGCTACTGTAAACGAACGCTTCAACCTAGAAGAACAAAATTTGGTGAGCCAAGTGGGATTTGGGTGCTGATCATTACCACCAAGTGTCATCAAGATTGCGTGAAAAAATATTTGCTGGTATTTCAGAAACTCGAAATTTCTTGGAAGCTTGGCACCCCCTTTCTATGAAAGTGCTTTTCCACAGTCTCTGCTTAGGGCTACATGAAGGGGAAACAAATTATAGAGACAAAACTGAGAACTCCTTTACTTGGTCAAGTTTCAAAGACCTACTACAAACCATATTGGATTTAGAGTTCCAAATTCATCTATCTATATAGGAGAGAACAGAGTAAAACCTAAATATAAAAACTGCTACTGTAGACGAACGCTCAACCTAGATGAACAAAATTTGGTGAGCCAAATGGGATTTGTGTAGTGATCATTACCACCAAGTGTCATCAAGATTGCGTGAAAAAAAATATGCTGGTATTTCGGAAACTCGTTATTTCTTATTAGCTTGTCAACCCCTCTCAATGAAAGTGCTTTTCCACCGTCTGTGCATTGGGCTACTTGAAGAGGAAACAAACCATAGAGAAAAAACTGAGTACTCCTTTATTTTGTCAAGTTTCAAAGAGCTATTACAAACCATGATGGATTTAGAGTTCCAAAGTCACCTATCTATATCGCAGAGAACAGAGTGAAACCTAAATATAAATACTGCTACTGTAGACGAACGCTTCAACCAAAAAGAACAAAATTTGGTGAGCCAAGTGGGATTTGTGTACCGATCATCACCACCAAATATCATCAAGATTGGGTGAAACTATATTTGCTGGTATTTCGGAAACTCATAATTTCTTGGAAGCTTGTCAACCCGTCTCAATGAAAGTGCTTTTCCACAGTCTCTGCTTAGGGCTACTTGAAGCGGAAACAAATCATAGGGACAAAACTGAGAACTCCTTTATTTTGTCAAGTTTCAAAGAGCTAAACAAATCATATTGGATTTAGAGTTCCAAATTAATCTGTCTATATAGGAGAGTACAGAGTGAAACCTAAATATAAAAAATGCTACTGTAGAGGAACGCTTCAACCTAGAAGAACAAAATTTGGTGAGCCAAGTGTGATTTGTGTACCGATCTTCACCACCAAGTATCATCAAGATTGGGTGAAAAAATATTTGCTGGTAATTAGGAAACTCGTTATTTCTTAGAAGCTGGCAACCCCTCTCAATAAAAGTGCTTTTCCACAGTCTCTGGTTTGGGCTAATTGAAGCGGAAACAAATCATAGAGACAAAACTGAGAACTCCTTTATTCTGTCAAGTATCAAAGAGCTACTACAAACCATGTTGGATTTAGAGTTCCAAATTCATCTGTCTATATAGGAGAGTACAGAGTGAAACCTAAATATAAAAACTGCTACTGTAGACGAACGCTTCAACCTAGAAGAACAAAATTTGGTGAGCCAAGTTGGATTTGTGTACTGATCATTACCACCAAGTGTCATCAAGATTGCGTGAAAAAATATTTGCTGGTATTTCGGAAACTCGTTATTTCTTAGAAGCTTGGCAACCCCACTCAATGAAAGTGCTTTTCCACAGTCTGTTCCTAGGGGTACTTGAAGAGGAAACAAACCATAGAGACAAAACTGAGAACTCCTTTATTTTGTCAAGTTTCAAAGAGCTACTACAAACCATGTTGGATTTAGAGTTCCAAATTCATCTATCTATATAGCAGAGAACAGAGTGAAACCTAAATATGAAAACTGCTACTGTAGACGAACGCTTCAACCTAGAAGAACAAAATTTGGTGAGCCAAGTGGGATTTGGGTACTGATCATTACCACCACGTATCATCAAGATTGGTTGAAAAAATATTTCCTGGTATTTCGGAAACTCGTAATTTTATTTAAGCTTGGCAACCCCTCTCAATGAAAGTGCTTTCCCACAGTCTCTGCTTAGGGCTACTTGAAGCGGACAGAAATCATAGAGACAAAACTGAGAACATCTTTATTTTGTGAAGTCTCAAAGAGCTACTACAAACCATATTGGATTTAGAGTTCCAAATTCATCTGTCTATATAGGAGAGTACAGAGTGAAACCTAAATATAAAAACTGCTACTGTACATGAACGCTTCAACCTAGAAGAACAAAATTTGTTGAGCCAAGTGGGATTTGTGTACTGATCTTCACCACCAAGTATCATCAAGATTGGATGAAAAAATATTTGCTGGTAATTCGGAAACTCGTTATTTCTTAGAAGCTGGCAACCCCTCTCAATAAAAGTGCTTTTCCACAGTCTCTGCTTAGGGCTACTTGAAGCGGAAACATATCATAGAGACAAAACTGAGAACTACTTTATTTTGTCAAGTTTCAAAGAGCTACTACAAACCATGTTGGATTTAGAGTTCCAAAATCATCTATCTATATAGCAGAGAACAGAGTGAAACCTAAATATGAAAACTGCTACTGTAAACGAACGCTTCAACCTAGAAGAACAAAATTTGGTGAGCCAAGTGGGATTTGGGTACTGATCATTACCACCAAGTGTCATCAAGATTGCGTGAAAAAATATTTGCTGGTATTTCAGAAACTCGAAATTTCTTGGAAGCTTGGCACCCCCTTTCTATGAAAGTGCTTTTCCACAGTCTCTGCTTAGGGCTACATGAAGGGGAAACAAATTATAGAGACAAAACTGAGAACTCCTTTACTTGGTCAAGTTTCAAAGACCTACTACAAACCATATTGGATTTAGAGTTCCAAATTCATCTATCTATATAGGAGAGAACAGAGTAAAACCTAAATATAAAAACTGCTACTGTAGACGAACGCTTCAACCTAGATGAACAAAATTTGGTGAGCCAAATGGGATTTGTGTAGTGATCATTACCACCAAGTGTCATCAAGATTGCGTGAAAAAAAAATTTGCTGGTATTTCGGAAACTCGTTATTTCTTATTAGCTTGTCAACCCCTCTCAATGAAAGTGCTTTTCCACCGTCTGTGCATTGGGCTACTTGAAGAGGAAACAAACCATAGAGAAAAAACTGAGTACTCCTTTATTTTGTCAAGTTTCCAAGAGCTATTACAAACCATGTTGGATTTAGAGTTCCAAAGTCATCTATCTGTATCGCAGAGAACAGAGTGAAACCTAAATATAAATACTGCTACTGTAGACGAACGCTTCAACCTAGAAGAACAAAATTTGGTGAGCCAAGTGGGATTTGTGTACCGATCATCACCACCAAATATCATCAAGATTGGGTGAAACTATATTTACTGGTATTTCGGAAACTCGTAATTTCTTGGAAGCTTGGCAACCCCTCTCAATGAAAGTGCTTTTCCACAGTCTCTGCTTAGGGCTACTTGAAGCGGAAACAAATCATAGAGACAAAACTGAGAACTCCTTTATTTTGTCAAGTTTCAAAGAGCTACTACAAACCTTGTTGGATTTAGAGTTTGAAATTCATCTATCTATATAGCAGAGAACAGAGTGAAACCTAAATATGAAAACTGCTACTGAAGACGAACGCTTCAACCTAGATGAACAAAATTTGGTGAGCCAAATGGAATTTGTGTAGTGATCATTACCACCAAGTGTCATCACGATTGCGTGAAAAAAAATTTGCTGGTATTTCGGAAACTCGTTATTTCTTAGAAGCTTGTCAACCCCTCTCAATGAAAGTGCTTTTCCACCGTCTGTGCATTTGGCTACTTGAAGAGGAAACAAACCATAGAGAAAAAACTGAGTACTCCTTTATTTTGTCAAGTTTCAAAGAGCTACTACAAACCATGTTGGATTTAGAGTTCCAAAGTCACCTATCTATATCGCAGAGAACAGAGTGAAACCTAAATATAAATACTGCTACTGTAGACGAACGCTTCAACCAAGAAGAACAAAATTTGGTGAGCCAAGTGGGATTTGTGTACCGATCATCACCACCAAATATCATCAAGATTGGGTGAAACTATATTTGCTGGTATTTCGGATACTCGTAATTTCTTGGAAGCTTGTCAACCCCTCTCAATGAAAGTGCTTTTCCACAGTCTCTGCTTAGGGCTACTTGAAGCGGAAACAAATCATAGGGACAAAACTGAGAACTCCTTTATTTTGTCAAGTTTCAAAGAGCTACTACAAATCATATTGGATTTAGAGTTCCAATTTCATCTGTCTATATAGGAGAGTACAGAGTGAAACCTAAATATAAAAACTGCTACTGTAGACGAACGCTTCAACCTAGAAGAACAAAATTTGGTGAGCCAAGTGTGATTTGTGTACCGATCTTCACCACCTAGTATCATCAAGATTGGGTGAAAAAATATTTGCTGGTAATTCGGAAACTCGTTATTTCTTAGAAGCTGGCAACCCCTCTCAATAAAAGTGCTTTTCCACAGTCTCTGCTTAGGGCTAATTGAAGCGGAAACACATCATAGAGACAAAACTGTGAACTCCTTTATTTTGTCAAGTATCAAAGAGCTACTACAAACCATGTTGGATTTAGAGTTTCAAATTCATCTATCTATATAGCAGAGAACAGAGTGAAAAATAAATATGAAAACTGCTACTGTAGACTAACGCTTCAACCTAGAAGAACAAAATTTGGTGAGCCAAGTGGGATTTGGGTACTGATCATTACCACCACGTATCATCAAGATTGGTTGAAAAAATATTTCCTGGTATTTCGGAAACTCATAATTTTATTTAAGCTTGGCAACCCCTCTCAATGAAAGTGCTTTCCCACAGTCTCTGCTTAGGGCTACTTGAAGCGGACAGGAATCATAGAGACAGAACTGAGAACATCTTTATTTTGTGAAGTCTCAAAGAGCTACTACAAACCATATTGGATTTAGAGTTCCAAATTCATCTGTCTATATAGGAGAGTACAGAGTGAAACCTAAATATAAAAACTGCTACTGTAAATGAACGCTTCAACCTAGAAGAACAAAATTTGTTGAGCCTAGTGGGATTTGTGTACCCATCTTCACCACCAAGTATCATCAAGATTGGATGAAAAAATATTTGCTGGTAATTCGGAAACTCGTTATTTCTTAGAAGGTGGCAACCCTCTCAATAAAAGTGCTTTTCCACAGTCTCTGCTTAGGGCTACTTGAAGCGGAAACATATCATAGAGACAAAACTGAGAACTACTTTATTTTGTCAAGTTTCAAAGAGCTACTACAAACCATGTTGGATTTAGAGTTCCAAAATCATCTATCTATATAGCAGAGAACAGAGTGAAACCTAAATATGAAAACTGCTACTGTAAACGAACGCTTCAACCTAGAAGAACAAAATTTGGTGAGCCAAGTGGGATTTGGGTACTGATCATTACCACCAAGTGTCATCAAGATTGCGTGAAAAAATATTTGCTGGTATTTCAGAAACTCGAAATTTCTTGAAAGCTTGGCACCCCCTTTCTATGAAAGTGCTTTTCCACAGTCTCTGCTTAGGGCTACATGAAGGGGAAACAAATTATAGAGACAAAACTGAGAACTCCTTTACTTGGTCAAGTTTCAAAGACCTACTACAAACCATATTGGATTTAGAGTTCCAAATTCATCTATCTATATAGGAGAGAACAGAGTAAAACCTAAATATAAAAACTGCTACTGTAGACGAACGCTTCAACCTAGATGAACAAAATTTGGTGAGCCAAATGGGATTTGTGTAGTGATCATTACCACCAAGTGTCATCAAGATTGCGTGAAAAAAAATTTGCTGGTATTTCGGAAACTCGTTATTTCTTATTAGCTTGTCAACCCCTCTCAATGAAAGTGCTTTTCCACCGTCTGTGCATTTGGCTACTTGTAGAGGAAACAATCCATAGAGAAAAAACTGAGTACTCCTTTATTTTGTCAAGTTTCAAAGAGCTATTACAAACCATGTTGGATTTAGAGTTCCAAAGTCATCTATCTATATCGCAGAGAACAGAGTGAAACCTAAATATAAATACTGCTACTATAGACGAACGCTTCAACCTAGAAGAACAAAATTTGGTGAGCCAAGTGGGATTTGTGTACCGATCATCACCACCAAATATCATCAAGATTGGGTGAAACTATATTTGCTGGTATTTCGGAAACTCGTAATTTCTTGGAAGCTTGGCAACCCCTCTCAATGAAAGTGCTTTTCCACAGTCTCTGCTTAGGGCTACTTGAAGCGGAAACAAATCATAGAGACAAAACTGAGAACTCCTTTATTTTGTCAAGTATCAAAGAGCTACTACAAACCATGTTGGATTTAGAGTTCCAAATTCATCTATCTATATAGCAGAGAACAGAGTGAAACCTAAATATGAAAACTGCTACTGTAGACGAACGCTTCAACCTAGAAGAACAAAATTTGGTGAGCCAAGTGGGATTTGGGTACTGATCATTACCACCACGTATCATCAAGATTGGTTGAAAAAATATTTCTTGGTATTTCGGAAACTCGTAATTTTATTTAAGCTTGGCAACCCCTCTCAATGAAAGTGCTTTCCCACAGTCTCTGCTTAGGGCTACTTAAAGCAGACAGAAATCATAGAGACAAAACTGAGAATTTCTTTATTTTGTGAAGTCTCAAAGAGCTACTACAAACCATATTGGATTTAGAGTTCCAAATTCATCTGTCTATATAGGAGAGTACAGAGTGAAACCTAAATATAAAAACTGCTACTGTACATGAACGCTTCAACCTAGAAGAACAAAATTTGTTGAGCCAAGTGGGATTTGTGTACCGATCTTCACCACCAAGTATCATCAAGATTGGATGAAAAAATATTTGCTGGTAATTCGGAAACTCGTTATTTCTTAGAAGCTGGCAACCCCTCTCAATAAAAGTGCTTTTCCACAGTCTCTGCTTAGGGCTACTTGAAGCGGAAACATATCATAGAGACAAAACTGAGAACTACTTTATTTTGTCAAGTTTCAAAGAGCTACTACAAACCATGTTGGATTTAGAGTTCCAAAATCATCTATCTATATAGCAGAGAACAGAGTGAAACCTAAATATGAAAACTGCTACTGTAAACGAACGCTTCAACCTAGAAGAACAAAATTTGGTGAGCCAAGTGGGATTTGGGTACTGATCATTACCACCAAGTGTCATCAAGATTGCGTGAAAAAATATTTGCTGGTATTTCAGAAACTCGAAATTTCTTGGAAGCTTGGCACCCCCTTTCTATGAAAGTGCTTTTCCACAGTCTCTGCTTAGGGCTACATGAAGGGGAAACAAATTATAGAGACAAAACTGAGAACTCCTTTACTTGGTCAAGTTTCAAAGACCTACTACAAACCATATTGGATTTAGAGTTCCAAATTCATCTATCTATATAGGAGAGAACAGAGTAAAACCTAAATATAAAAACTGCTACTGTAGATGAACGCTTCAACCTAGATGAACAAAATTTGGTGAGCCAAATGGGATTTGTGTAGTGATCATTACCACCAAGTGTCATCAAGATTGCGTGAAAAAAAATTTGCTGGTATTTCGGAAACTCGTTATTTCTTATTAGCTTGTCAACCCCTCTCAATGAAAGTGCTATTCCACCGTCTGTGCATTGGGCTACTTGAAGAGGAAACAAACCATAGAGAAAAAACTGAGTACTCCTTTATTTTGTCAAGTTTCAAAGAGCTATTACAAACCATGTTGGATTTAGAGTTCCAAAGTCATCTATCTATATCGCAGAGAACAGAGTGAAACCTAAATATAAATACTGCTACTGTAGACGAACGCTTCAACATAGAAGAACAAAATTTGGTGAGCCAAGTGGGATTTGTGTACCGATCATCACCACCAAATATCATCAAGATTGGGTGAAACTATATTTGCTGGTATTTCGGAAACTCGTAATTTCTTGGAAGCTTGGCAACCCCTCTCAATGAAAGTGCTTTTCCACATTCTCTGCTTAGGGCTACTTGAAGCGGAAACAAATCATAGAGACAAAACTGAGAACTCCTTTATTTTGTCAAGTTTCAAATAGCTACTACAAACCATGTTGGATTTAGAGTTTGAAATTCATCTATCTATATAGCAGAGAACAGAGTGAAACCTAAATATGAAAACTGCTACTGTAGACGAACGCTTCAAACTAGATGAACAAAATTTGGTGAGCCAAATGGAATTTGTGTAGTGATCATTACCACCAAGTGTCATCAAGATTGCGTGAAAAAAAATTTGCTGGTATTTCGGAAACTCGTTATTTCTTAGAAGCTTGTCAACCCCTCTCAATGAAAGTGCTTTTCCACCGTATGTGCATTGGGCTACTTGAAGAGGAAACAAACCATAGAGAAAAAACTGAGTACTCCTTTATTTTGTCAAGTTTCAAAGAGCTACTACAAACCAAGTTGGATTTAGAGTTCCAAAGTCACCTATCTATATCGCAGAGAACAGAGTGAAACCTAAATATAAATACTGCTACTGTAGACGAACGCTTCAACCAAGAAGAACAAAATTTGGTGAGCCAAGTGGGATTTGTGTACCGATTATCACCACCAAATATCATCAAGATTGGGTGAAACTATATTTGCTGGTATTTCGGAAACTCGTAATTTCTTGGAAGCTTGTCAACCCCTCTCAATGAAAGTGCTTTTCCACAGTCTCTGCTTAGGGCTACTTGAAGCGGAAACAAATCATAGGGACAAAACTGAGAACTTTTTTATTTTGTCAAGTTTCAAAGCGCTACTACAAATCATATTGGATTTAGAGTTCCAAATTAATCTGTCTATATAGGAGAGTACAGAGTGAAACCTAAATATAAAAACTGCTACTGTAGACGAACACTTCAACCTAGAAGAACAAAATTTGGTGAGCCAAGTGTGATTTGTGTACCGATCTTCACCACCAAGTATCATCAAGATTGGGTGAAAAAATATTTGCTGGTAATTCGGAAACTCGTTATTTCTTAGAAGCTGGCAACCCCTCTCAATAAAAGTGCTTTTCCACAGTCTCTGCTTAGGGCTAATTGAAGCGGAAAAAAATCATAGAGACAAAATTGAGAACTTTTTTATTTTGTCAAGTATAAAAGAGCTACTACAAACCATGTTGGATTTAGAGTTCCAAATTCATCTATCTATATAGCAGAGAACAGAGTGAAACCTAAATATGAAAACTGCTACTGTAGACGAACGCTTCAACCTAGAAGAACAAAATTTGGTGAGCCAAGTGGGATTTGTGTACCGATCATCACCACCAAGTATCATCAAGATTGGGTGAAACAATATTTGCTGGTATTTCGGAAACTCGTAATTTCTTGGAAGCTTGGCAACCCCTCTCAATGAAAGTGCTTTTCCACAGTCTCTGCTTAGGGCTACTTGAAGCGGACAGAAATCATAGAGACAAAACTGAGAACTTCTTTATGTTGTGAAGTCTCAAAGAGCTACTACAAACCATATTGGATTTAGAGTTCCAAATTCATCTGTCTATATAGGAGAGTACAGAGTGAAACCTAAATATAAAAACTGCTACTGTAGACGAACGCTTCAAACTAGAAGAACAAAATTTGTTGAGCCAAGTGGGATTTGTGTACCGATCATCACCACCAAGTATCATCAAGATTGGGTGAAACAATATTTGCTGGTATTTCGGAAACTCGTAATTTCTTGGAAGCTTGGCAACCCCTCTCAATGAAAGTGCTTTTCCACAGACTCTGCTTAGGGCTACTTGAAGCGGAAACAAATCATAGGGACAAAACTGAGAACTCCTTCATTTTGTCAATTTCAAAGAGCTACTACAAATCATATTGGATTTAGAGTTCCAAATTCATCTGTCTATATAGGAGAGTACAGAGTGAAACCTAAATATAAAAACTGCTACTGTAGACGAACGCTTCAAAATAGAAGAACAAAATTTGGTGAGCCAAGTGGGATTTGTGTACCGATCATCACCACCAAGTATCATCAAGATTGGGTGAAACAATATTTGCTGGTATTTCGGAAACTCGTAATTTCTTGGAAGCTTGGCAACCCCTCTCAATGAAAGTGCTTTTCCACAGTCTCTGCTTAGGGCTACTTGAAGCGGACAGAAATCATAGAGACAAAACTGAGAACTTCTTTATGTTGTGAAGTCTCAAAGAGCTACTACAAACCATATTGGATTTAGAGTTCCAAATTCATCTGTCTATATAGGAGAGTACAGAGTGAAACCTAAATATAAAAACTGCTACTGTAGACGAACGCTTCAAACTAGAAGAACAAAATTTGTTGAGCCAAGTGGGATTTGTGTACCGATCATCACCACCAAGTATCATCAAGATTGGGTGAAACAATATTTGCTGGTATTTCGGAAACTCGTAATTTCTTGGAAGCTTGGCAACCCCTCTCAATGAAAGTGCTTTTCCACAGACTCTGCTTAGGGCTACTTGAAGCGGAAACAAATCATAGGGACAAAACTGAGAACTCCTTCATTTTGTCAATTTCAAAGAGCTACTACAAATCATATTGGATTTAGAGTTCCAAATTCATCTGTCTATATAGGAGAGTACAGAGTGAAACCTAAATATAAAAACTGCTACTGTAGACGAACGCTTCAAAATAGAAGAACAAAATTTGGTGAGCCTAGTGGGATTTGTGTACCGATCATCACCACCAAGTATCATCAAGATTGGGTGAAAAAATATTTGCTGGTATTTCGGAAACTTGTTATTTCTTAGAAGCTTGGCAACCCCTATCAATGAAAGTGCTTTTCCACAGTCAGTGCCTAGGGATACTTGAAGAGGAAACAAACCATAGAGACAAAACTGAGAATTCCTTTATTTTGTCAAGTTGCAAAGAGCCACAACAAACCATGTTGGATTTAGAGTTCCAAATTCATCTATCTATATAGCAGAGAACAGAGTGAAACCTAAACATAAAAACTGCTACTGTAGACGAACGCTTCAACCTAGAAGAACAAAATTTGGTGAGCCAAGTGGGATTTGTGTACTGATCATTACCACCAAGCATAATCAAGATTGGGTTAAAAAATATTTGCTGGTATTTCGGAAACTCGTTATTTCTTAGAAGCTTGGCAACCCCACTCAATGAAAGTGTTTTTCCACAGTCTGTGCCTAGGACTACTTGAAGAGGAAACAAAACATAGAAACAAATCTGAGAACTCCTTTATTTTGTCAAGTTTCAAAGAGCTACTACAAACCATGTTGGATTTAGATTTCCAAATTCATCTATCTATATAGGAGAGAACAGAGTGAAACCTAAATATAAAAACTGCTACTGTGGACGAACGCTTCAACCTAGAAGAACAAAATTTGCTGAGCCAAGTGGGATTTGTGTAGTGATCATTTCCTCCAAGTGTCATCAAGATTGCGTGAAAAAAAATTTGCTGGTATTTCGGAAACTCGTTATTTCTTAGAATCTTGTCAACCCCTCTCAATGAAAATGCTTTTCCACCGTCTGTGCCCTGGGCTACTTGAAGAGGAAACACACCATAGAGACAAAACTGAGTACTCCTTTATTTTGTCAAGTTTCAAAGAGCTACTACAAACCATGTTGGATTTAGAGTTCCGAATTCATCTACCTATATAGGAGAGAACAGAGTGAAACCTAAATAGAAAAATTGCTACTGTAGACGAAAGCTTCAACCTAGAAGAACAAAATTTATTGAGCCAAGTGGGATTTGCGTACTGATCATCAACACCAAGTATCATCAAGATTGGATGAAAAAATATTTGCTGGCATTTCGGAAACTCGTTATTTCTTAGAAGCTTGGCAACCCCTTTCAATGAAAGTGCTTTTCCACAGTCTGTGCCTAGGGCTACTTGAAGAGGAAACAAACCATAGAGACAAAACTGAGAACTCCTTTATTTTGTCACGTTTCAAAGAGCCACTACAAACCATGTTGGATTTAGAGTTCCAAATTCATCTATGTATATAGGAGAGAACAGAGTGAAACCTAAATATAAAAACTGCTACTGTAGACGAATGCTTCAACCTAGAAGAACAAAATTTGGTGAGCCAAGTGGGATTTGTGTACTTGTCCTTACCACCAAGTATCATCAAGTTTGGGTGAAAAAATATTTGCTGGTATTTCGGAAACTCGTTATTTCTTAGAAGCTTGGCAACCCCTCTCAATGAAAGTGATTTTCCACAGTCTCCTGCTAGGGCTACTTGAAGCGGAAACAAATCATAGAGATAAAACTGAGAACTCCTTTATTTTGTCAAGTTTCAAAGAGCTACTACAAACCATATTCGATTTAGAGTTCCAAATTCATCTATCTATATAGGAGAGAACAGAGTAAAACCTAAATATAAAAACTGCTACTGTAGACGAACGCTTCAACCTAGATGAACAAAATTTGGTGAGCCAAATGGGATTTGTGTAGTGATCATTACCACCAAGTGTCATCAAGTTTGCGTGAAAAAAAATTTGCTGGTATTTCGGAAACTCGTTATTTCTTATTAGCTTGTCAACCCCTCTCAATGAAAGTGCTTTTCCACCGTCTGTGCATTGGGTTACTTGAAGAGGAAACAAACCATAGAGAAAAAACTGAGTACTCCTTTATTTTGTCAAGTTTCAAAGAGCTATTACAAACCATGTTGGATTTAGAGTTCCAAAGTCATCTATCTATATCGCAGAGAACAGAGTGAAACCTAAATATAAATACTGCTACTGTAGACGAAAGCTTCAACCTAGAAGAACAAAATTTGGTGAGCGATGTGGGATTTGTGTACCGATCATCACCACCAAATATCATCAAGATTGGGTGAAACTATATTTGCTGGTATTTCGGAAACTCGTAATTTCTTGGAAGCTTGTCAACCCCTCTCAATGAAAGTGCTTTTCCACAGTCTCTGCTTAGGGCTACTTGAAGTGGAAACAAATCATAGAGACAAAACTGAGAACTCCTTTATTTTGTCAAGTTTCAAAGAGCTACTACAAACCATGTTGGATTTAGAGTTTGAAATTCATCTATCTATATAGCAGAGAACAGAGTGAAACCTAAATATGAAAACTGCTACTGTAGACGAACGCTTCAACCTAGAAGAACAAAATTTGGTGAGCCAAGTGGGATTTGTGAACTTGTCATTACCACCACGTATCATCAAGATTGGTTGAAAAAAATATTTCCTGGTATTTCGGAAACTCGTAATTTCTTGGAAGCTTGGCAACCCCTCTCAATGAAAGTGCTTTTCCACAGTCTCTGCTTAGGGCTACTTGAAACGGACACAAATCATAGAGACAAAACTGAGAACTCCTTTATTTTGTGAAGTTTCAAAGAGCTACTACAAACCATATTGTATTTAGAGTTCCAAATTCATCTGTCTATATAGGAGAGTACAGAGTGAAACCTAAATATAAAAACTGCTACTGTAGACGAACGCTTCAAAATAGAAGAACAAAATTTGGTGAGCCTAGTGGGATTTGTGTACCAATCATCACCACCAAGTATCATCAAGATTGGGTTAAAAAATATTTGCTGGTATTTCGGAAACTAGTTATTTCTTAGAAGCTTCGCAACCCCTATCAATGAAAGTGCTTTTCCACAGTCAGTGCCTAGGGATACTTGAAGAGGAAACAAACCATAGAGACAAAACTGAGAATACCTTTATTTTGTCAAGTTGCAAAGAGCCACAACAAACCATGTTGGACTTAGAGTTCCAAATTCATCTATCTATAAAGCAGAGAACAGAGTGAAACCTAAATATGAAAACTGCTACTGTAGATGAACGCTTCAACCTAGAAGAACAAAATTTGGTGAGCCAAGTGGGATTTTCGGACTTGTCATTACCACCAAGTATCACCAACAGTGCGTGAAAAAATATTTGCTGGTATTACGGAAACTAATTATTTCTTAGAAGCTTGGCAACCCCTATCAATGAAAGTGCTTTTCCACAGTCAGTGCCTAGAAATACTTGAAGAGGAAACAAACCATAGACACAAAACTGAGAATTCCTTTATTTTGTCAAGTTGCAAAGAGCCACAACATACCATGTTGGATTTCGAGTTCGAAATTCATCTATCTATATAGCAGAGAACAGAGTGAAACCTAAACATAAAAACTGCTACTGTAGACGAACGCTTCAACCTAGAAGAACAAAATTTGGTGAGCCAAGTGGGATTTGTGTACTGATCATTACCACCAAGCATAATCAGAATTGGGTGAAAAAACATTTGCTGGTATTTCGGGAACTCGTTATTTCTTAGAAGCTTGGCAACCCCACTCAATGAAAGTGTTTTTCCACAGTCTGTGCCTAGGACTACTTGAAGAGGAAACAAACCATAGAAACAAATCTGAGAACTCCTTTATTTTGTCAAGTTTCAAAGAGCTACTACAAACCATGTTGGATTTAGAGTTCCAAATTCATCTATCTATATAGGAGAGAACAGAGTGAATCCTAAATATAAAAACTGCTACTGTAGACGAACGCTTCAATGTAGAAGAAGAAAATTTGGTGAGCCTACTGGGATTTGTGTACCGATCTTCACCACCAAGTATCATCAAGATTGGGGGAAAAAATATTTGCTGGTAATTCGGAAACTCGTTATTTCTTAGAAACTTGGCAACCCCACTCAATGAAAGTGCTATTCCACAGTCTGTGCCTCGGACTACTTGAAGAGGAAACAAACCATAGAAACAAATCTGAGAACTTCTTTATTTTGTCAAGTTTCAAAGAGCTACTACAAACCATGTTGGATTTAGAGTTCCAAATTCATCTATCTATATAGCAGAGAACAGAGTAAATCCTAAAAATAAAAACTGCTACTCTAGACGATTGCTTCAACCCAGAAGAACAAAATTTGGTGAGCCAAGTGGGATTTGTGTACCGATCTTCACCACCAAGTGTCATCAAGATTGGGTGAAAAAATATTTGCTGGTAATTCGGAAACTCGTTATTTCTTAGAAGCTGGCAACTCCTTTCAATAAAAGTGATTTTCCACAGTCTCTGCTTAGGGCTACTTGAAGCGGAAACAAATCATAGAGACAAAACTGAGAACTCCTTTATTTTGTCAAGTTTCAAAGAGCTACTACAAACCATGTTGGATTTAGAGTTCCAAATTCATCTATCTATATAGCAGAGAACAGAGTGAAACCTAAATATGAAAACTGCTACTGTAGGCTAACGCTTCAACCTAGAAGAACAAAATTTGGTGAGCCAAGTTGGATTTGTGTACTGATCATTACCACCAAGTGTCATCAAGATTGGGTGAAAAAATATTTGCTGGTATTTCGGAAACTCGTTATTTCTTAGAAGC